>NC_090246.1:35864231-35936731 GCF_037325665.1 Littorina saxatilis
GGCATTTTAGCATGGCTTTGGGAAAAAATTATAAAAAAAAGACTGGTAAAAGTATTTTCCGTTCGTTGTAGCGTGACTTTCGGTTCAAAGAAGACGGGTAAAGGCATCTCCCGTTCGTTGTAGCATAGCTTTGGGTCAAGAGAGGACTCGTAAAGGCATCTTCCGTTCATTGTAGCGTGGTTTTGGGTCAAAAGAAGACTTGTAAAGGCATCTTCCGTTCATTGCAGCGTGACTTTGGGTCAAGAGAAGACGGGTAAAGGCATATTCCGTTCATTGTAGCGTGACTTTGGGTCAAAAGAAGACAGGTAACGGCATCTTCCTTTCATTGTAGCGTGACTTTGGATCAAAAGAAGACTGGTAAAGTCATCTTCCGTTCGTTGTAGCATGGCTTTTGGTCAAAAGAAGACTCGTAAAGGCATCTTCCTTTTATTGTAGCGTGGCTTTGGCTCAAAAGAAGACTGGTAAAGGCATCTTCTGTTCATTGCATCGTGACTTTGGATCAAAAGAATACTTGGAAAGGCATCTTATTTTTATTGTGGCGTGACTTTGGGTCAAGAGAAGACGGGTAAAGGCATTTTCCTTTCATTGCATCGTGACTTTGGATCAAAAGAATACTTGGAAAGGCATCTTCCTTTCATTGTATCGTGACTTTGGATAATACAAATACTGGGAAAGGCATCTTCCTAGCGTGACCTTGGGCCAAGAGAAGACAGGTAAGTCAAACATCCATCTCTAAAGATGCTTTTTTTTTAATGATCCCTTCCCTCCCCTGTAGATCATATTTCACACCGACAACAGTCCGTCCAGACTTTTTGCCTGAGATAAGATGGTCTCTGCAGAGACATGTTTGCTCCATTGAGAAACATCCTAAAGGCACAGTCCTTTGCGTGAAAACCAACCAACTAAGATTTGACCAGACTGGCCAGAGAAGACCATCCAACCATTTCGGGCGCAGTGGCGTGGTGGTAAGACGTCGGCCTCCTAATCGGAAGGTCGTGTATTCGAATCCCGGTCGCTGCCGCCTGGTGGGTGAAAAGTGGAGATTTTTCCGATCTCCCAGGTCAACTTATGTGCAGACCTGCTAGTGACTTAACCCCCTTCGTGTGTACACACAAGACCAAGTGCGCACGGAAAAGATCCTGTAATCCATGTCAGAGTTCGGTGGGTTATAGAAACACGAAAATACCCAGCATGAGAGATGTTCAACGTGCGGGCTACCTCACCTGCCTTGACCTCTCACCAGTTCATTGTGAAGCGCTTAGAGAACGTCATGCGCTCTATAAATATCCCACATACACACACACACAAACACACACACACACAAACACACACACACACACACACGAATCGTTTAAAGTGGAAGGATTGTGCCTATAATGTTTGTTCAAATGCCGTAACTATTATGCCCGTTAAACATGTTTTAAAATCTGTCGTAATGGGAAATGAATGTGTCGTGAGTGTATAATTATTATCACGTTCAACAGCGGTCCAAAGGATTCAAATATACAAACATCAAAGGACTTTGACGTGTGGTATAAAATAGTTATAAAATGACTTTGAGGTGTTTTATACAAGCGTAAGGCAACTATCCAAAATGTTCAAAACTAATTTTCTCGAGCAGAATCTGGTTTATGCCGAGCTGTTAAAATCAGTATTCTTGTACATGCCGCGCACGAAAAGACAGTTACACGTCTATAAGCATGATCTGCAGTCTACGTTTTAAGGGTAAACCTCAACCTTGGGAGCAATAATTAATAAATATCTGGTTCACGAGGGAAATGCTCAGGCGCGCACGTCACTTTGCGCCATTTGTTTTGTTTTGTTGTGCGAGCAATGAAGCGTTCAATTGAAGATACTAGGCTATAACTAGGTTACTTTTCCTCGCTCCTCGAAGTACAAGTAGATTTCGATTTCGGCAAAGGAAACGTGGCTCTGATCTTTTCCAGTTTCTTTATCTCTTATACTGAGTTGTTTGTAGACTCTCCACCTTTTCCTCTTTCTTGTAAAAAAAATCGTTTATTGAGCAATCTAACCCCCCCCCCCCCCCATATATATTTGAATGCAAACGCCTCTGTTATTTATGTTATGTGTATTTTTGTGTGTATATACCGCTGTCCTCGTTATTATTCTCTAACACAGAATTGATTGTAAACCTCCCTCCTGTTACTTTCACCATTCATTTGAAACTCTCTCTCTCTCTCTCTCTCTCTCTCTCTCTCTCTCTCTCTCTCTCTCTCTCTCTCCCGCTCTCTCTCTCTCTCTCTCTCTCTCTCTCTCTCTCTCTCTCTCTCTCTCTCTCTCTCTCTCTCTCTCTCTCTGAAAACCACACACACACACACAAACAGACACACACAGACAGACACACACACACACACTCCCACTCCCACATACACGCCCCCCTCCCCCCCCCCCCCCCCCGATACCCCCAACCACCCCCACACTTAAAACGTTAAACCAGAATACGCCATATATTTCAGACCCAGATCAAACACTTTTCGTGTCTATGTGATTCATATTTGAAGTTGACAGCTTTGTGTGAAGTGACTCTTCCAAACGGGGCAAGTCCGTCAAAAAGACTTTTAAGGTGTGTATTCGAGTAGTGCTACTTGCGAGATTTTGTTTGCTGTGAATCTGGTTCTTTGTAAAAGTCACGTTCAGTTTGTGACAGCTATAGAGGAGAGTCAGATAGTCCTCCTTCATGAACACAGGAACTGGTTCATTTTTTTGTGGCGTCGGGATTTGAATTTATGACCTTTGCGCAAATATTTTAGACGTCACATAAATAGTTACGGTGTGTTTGATGTAGTATATTATTTCTTTACGTTACGAAGCGTAAAATATTTACAGGATGTGTGGTGTAGTATGTAGCCTATTTGTGTGTGTGAAGCGGGACATATTTTTTGTTATGTTTGCATCATAGACCTATATATTGCCCGAACAGGTTGTCAGGTTAGCAATGAAACAAAACAAGAATACAATCATCATCAAGAAACGTGACACTGACACGAATAGACACATTGACAGACTCACGCACGCAAACTCAAGCACAACACTTTCACCTTTCTCTCTCATTCTCTCTCTTTCTTTGAAAATAGCGTAGATGATATTTTCCTGGGACATACGAACTTATTTCGTGTTGCCTTATATTATTTCACACAGAAATGTACCGGAACTCTCGTATTCTGGCGTTGTCCATGTCATCGACTTAAACGCTTCGATGCATTAGAAACTATATCGACATCGATCTTCTACTAAGTTATTAACAGAAATAACACCTTTGGCAAACAAATATCAGGAAAAAAAAGAGTACAACACCTACAATAGAAAGACGAGCTAGCGTATGTCCAATACTCGTATGGAAATGGTCTTCCTGACTGCAGAGTTAACAAAGATAGATCAATCATTATATGAAAAGAACCTCTCCAATACACAATTAACTCCGCTTAATTTAAATGTTCCAAATTCCTCTGATCACACACTGCAGAATGTATGAGAACTTCTCACTTGGTTGAACACAGGTATGAAACTGAACGCTTTGTACTAAAGTACGACACATCAGCTTTTGTTTTTGTTTTGATTACAGACGATGCCAATTTTGTTTTAATTTCAGTATTTGGTCGAACGTTATGACCGGGAAAGAGTAGAAAACACATGTAACTTCCTGATCATAGCCCTCAGAATCAATCATGTAAGGCAGTGTCACGCAACAGGTATCTTTCTTAAATGCACGCTATTCATTTAAAAAAATAAAATAAAATGGATATAAAAAAAACTACTCAGTGTAGGAACTGTGCTTTGCAAACCTAAATAAAGAAATGTATACACATCAAATACACACAATAAAAATGTGATGTTAATTTCTTTCTTAAAACTCACCATTAGATCTTGAAATCAATCATTCATATTGATGAAGCGCAACTGATAAGTTTCAAGTTTCTCTTTCAAGGTTTGAAAAACCACTGCTTGAATTTTTTAACAATCACAAAAAAGCGTGTGGGTTTAGACACAAATCCTCCCTTCTTTCATCCGGTTTTGCAGGAAACATAGAGAATACTACATGGCTTGCTGTGTCGTACCAGATTTACACGAGTTGTTTTTTTAAATATTGAACTGCGAGCGAAAGCGAGCTGTTCACTATTTGAAAAAGCAACGAGTACTTACGTGTATTTTACTGAAAATGTCCTGCAGTCGAGGCAGCTAAATTGAAGACGCTTGTTTTGGAACCTCGATCTCTTCTAAAGCCTCGTGCAATCTATTACGTCAAAGCAAAGAAACGTCACTCTGAAAGTGTGGAGTGACGTGTTAGTTCTAAAGATTCATGGAGCGCAATTTCTATAATGACGTTTGTCTCGGTGACTTTGGTACCATAAGCAGTGGAAAAACAGGTCCCTGCCAGACTTGCTTGACATGACCTCATTTACATGATATACACACGTGTGATTTGAACGATTATTATCTCACGGGTGTCTCTCTCGCGTATGTAGGATAAACTGAGTTTCTGCGTAGAACTGTGTGTGTAAAACATAAAACTGACTGAGAAAAAAGAAGAGCTCTATTTCAGAGAAGTTTGCACCTAGCTTCTGTTTGACAGCAAGACAAATACTCCAGGCCTTGCCAAGCACTGCTTAACACAGCTCTCTAGTGTACTCCGGCATTGCTATACACCTATTTGATAACAGTAAGCATAAAGTAAGACTTTCTCTCCCCTTCCCCTCCAGTGGCAGATAAGTTTGACTTGCTGAGTTCAAGTCGCGGTCTTCTTTTCGCTGTCGTCTGCTCGCATTGTACGGATTAGCTGTTCTCTTCTCCTCCCCTTGTTGCATCCTAGTTCTTCAGTTGTTTCTAGTTTTCCGTTGATGTTGTGTTTTTGTCTTCTTCATAAGTAGTCTTGTTCAAAATTTAAAAAAAACTCAAACTTCTTTTTGTTGTATACGAATGAACTAATAAAAAGCTGTTTATCGGCTGTGTTGTCAAATCGAGGTTATTTTCCAAAGTCAGTGTGGCGCCTGCGCAAAACTAATGCGCATAAGAAACGGCGTCTGCTATCCGAAAACCTGAGATCAACGCATCGACGCAAAAACTGTCATTTTGTAAGTTTGGAACAACAAATCAAGGTCAGAACAGCCATATAATCGCTATTGTGTTTTCAGCGTAGCAATAGGGTCCGATATTTAGACTCGAACAAGTATAATGCGACTCGTCTTCGACTCGTCGGCATTATACTTGTCTCGTCTAAATATCGGACCGGCCTATTGCTACGCTGAAAACCCAATAGCTGTTAATATTCTCGATCTTGCTCACTCCAGTCCGAGTTCTCTAAAACCCTATCATGGATTTTCTTAATGAGAATTTTCAATGACAACCTTTCCCTCTCTATACGGCCTACCCTCTCTCTCCCCCCCTCTCTCTCTCTCTCTTTCTCTCTCTCTCTTCTCTCCATCTCTCTCTCTCTCTCTTCTCTCCATCTCTCTCTCCCTCTCTCTCTCTCTCCCTCTCTCTCTCTCTCCCTCTCTCTCTCTCTCTCTCTCCCTCTCTCTCTCTCTCCCTCTCCATACAAACCATCACGGATTATTGTTCGACCATCTGGGACTCAGCGAGTGCAAATATTTTAAAACCACTGTATAGTCTACACAGACGAGCACTAAAATCAGTTCTATTAAAACAATCCAGTCTTGTTTTCGACGATTATAAAAAACTTAAGATTTTGCCCTTAAAAGAAAGATTTAAATCAAATAAAGGCGTGCTCCTTCACAAAATCCTTTCCGGCCATGCACCGAGTGCTTTCATTACAAAATTTAAAGCCAAACCAAGCCGAAAATTCAACGTCCCCATTCCGCGGATAGATCTCTTTAAATCAAGTTTAGCTTATTCTGGCAGCGTTTTGTGGAATTCTCTCCCGGAATCAGTTCGAGTCCCAACAAATCTCAATACTTTCAAAAAACACCTCTCATTACATTTAATGTCAAATTACGAAAAGTCACAGTGATGGAAGACTTCGTTCTGATTATTTTCATATTGATCATATCTGTCCATAAAGCATCAGTGTTTCATAACGCAAGAATGTATGTATAGCCTACAACGTGTATATAGTCATGAATGTGAATAGTTTTTCTGCCTTTTTTATTTTTATTTTCATTTTAAGATTAGAATAGTCCCTCTCTGGGCGAGGGCTGGTTGAAAAGAAGCTCGTTTATATTGCTTATGCCACAACCCTCGTAAAATAAAATTTGATTTGATTTGATTTGATTTGATCTCTCTCTCTCTCTCTCCGTCTCTCTTTCTCTTCTCTCCATCTCTCTCTCTCTTCTCTCCATCTCTCTCTCTCCCTCTCTCTCTCCTTCTCTCTCTCTCTCCCTCTCTCTCTCCCTCTCTCTCTCTCCATCTCTCTCTCTCTCTCTCTCTCTCTCTCTCTCTCTCTCTCTCTCTCTCTCTTGGCTCTTTCTCTCTCCACCCTCTCCATCCCCCCTCTCCTTCTCCCCTTCCGGGGTCCTGATGTGGCCTATTATGGTCCGCTGGACCCGAAAAGCAACAGCCAACTAACTAACTAACTTCTCCCCTCCCCCCTCCCCCACGAACTTCTTTTTTTCCTGCCCGGGACTTTCTCTCCCTGGGTCCCCTGATTAAAAGTAATTTCACAGGCCAAATTGGAAAGGTATCAGGATCTTTATCAACCCCAGTCACCTGGAGTGCGCTGCACCCCGGGTGGTTGTCACCCCGAGAGAGAGAGAAGAGAGGGGACAGAGAGACGAACAGAAACTCCTTATGTGCAAACCAAAAGTAGTAATCGTACATACGACCAGTGCAATAAGGCAGCTTCGTTACAGAATATAGTGGAACCCCCTTTTTGAGGCCTCCAAAAATCTGAGAAAATCAGGTCTTAAAAAGGAGGGAGTCGTAAAATGGAGGTAAATTTACAGAGGTTATATGAACAGAAAAGGTGCACACAACAAAGTCTTAACAGGGAGGGAGTCTTAACTTGGAGGGTCTCAAAGGGGGGGGGGGGGGGTTCCACTGTGGTGGCGGTACGAAGCAATCGTTCCAAATTAAGTATTCCACCGTGCGTTACTCTCTTTATACGCTCACCCGAGACTGGTGTGCTGCGACAAGTGCAAACTCATCCTGTTCACCCGACAATAATGCAATGACGCAGATTCATAGACCAGCGGTCGGCGTATAGAACAGCAACTCAATTTGAAGTTTTGCCTCGTGCGCTCTTCCTAGCAGTGAAAATGTTGGCCAAGAGTCCATGGCATCGGAGATAAACTACCCTGCTAGCTGCTATATGTACCCGGGGTGGAGAATTGTTTTTGTAACGGGTGTGTATTTCATGATAGCCGCACTCTCTCAGCTTTCTCTCAGCGAGGCAGCAGCCATAAATCTGTAGGTCTTGAGTCCCTTGTTTGAAGTCGGCTTGGAGGACACGTCGCCTTCCATCACCGAGGGCAAGGGCTAGGGACCTCTGGGGAGATATACTGAGACTCCCATGCACTGGGGAGAGACAGTGTTCAGTCAGTGTATTGTGTTTTGTGTCTCTGGATTTCCTGCAGGGGAGTGCTTTCCATTTGAACAGACAACAGTAATCAACTGCGTGTTTTGGGTGTCGTTTGGAAAGTACAAATCTGGCTGCAGGCACCTTGTTTTGTGTCTCAGGCTTTCCTGCAGGAGAGTGCTTTCAATCTAGAGTCTGAGGAGAAAACACTAATCAACCGTGTGTTCTGAGTGTCTTTGTGAAAGAACACATCTGGCTGCAGACACTTTGTGGTGTGAATCATTTAGCCTCATGGAAACAACACGGGTTTATTTTGATGAGTGTCTCTCTAAACTTTCTCTGAGGTAGCAGTCGTAAATTTGCTGCCAGAAAGTTGGACTTCTTACCTTGTTTGAAGTTGGGTTGGAGGTCACGTCGCCTTCCATCACCGTGGGCAAGGGCTAGGGACCTCTGGGGGATATACTGAGACTCCCATGTACTGGAAATACAGTGTTCAGTCAGTGTATTGTGTTTTGTGTCTCAGGATTTTATGCAGGGGAGTGCTTTCAATCTAGAGTCTGAGGAGAAAACACTAATCAACCGTGTGTTTTGAGTGTCTTTGTGAAAGTACAAATCTGGCTGCAGACACTTTGTGGTGTGAATTATTTAGCCTCATGGAAACAACACAGGTTTTTTGTTGTATCTGTGTCTCTCTAAACTTCGTCTGAGATAGCAGTCGTAAATCTGCTGCCTGCAAGTTAGGGTTAAGTCCTTGTTTGCAGTTGGCATAAAGGGCACGTCCCTTTCCATCATTGAAGGCAAGGAGTAGAGACAGTTGGGGGATCCGTAGAGAGTCTCATGCGGTACTGTCTTCATGCAGTCATTGTCTTGTGTGTTTTATGAAAAAAACCAGGGTTTCTCCTATATAGAAGACTGTAGTCAGTCTGTGGCCTGAGACAGTTGTGGTCATGCTTGGCGATCTGAAGACAAAAGTCTGAAAATAGTGCCATTTTACACTGAGTTTTGTGTATTTTTTGTGTGAACATACGACTGACTGGCTAAAAGGCACAGTGCTTTCGTTTTCATGTAGATATAACTGGCTGGAGGCTATCATCTCCGGGAATCGGCGTGAATCACATCATTGTCAATAAGTCTGTACGCAGCGGTTATATTTGCCCTGTAGGATGGTGATACTGTACAAGGCAATACAGTTCAGGTGCAATTTTGTGCAGCTCTGTTGCGGAAACGGACGACTATATTTAGTGGAGCCATCTTGGGTACACATACGAGCCACCTGTCTCTTGAATAGTGTTCTATAATGATGGGTAGTTTCCTGTATCTACGATCCAGTTTATGACAGTTTATAAACCCGAGAAGGGTAGCAAAGATTCCGTTGAGTAATCTTCCCAAGGACTATAAAACTGCCAAGTGGAGAAAAGTGCCATTGAACTCAGGGACAGGGAAGGGGGGAAGCCTCACATAGTACAATGTGTTGTTCTTGAACCGTGTCAGTACAATTTCAGGTAAATATCTCGAAGAATCAATAAAACATTTAATGTGTGCACCAAAAAAATGAATAAAATAGGATTTTCTTCTAAAAAAAAAAAAAAAGCCCAACGCTTTCAATTAATGTTGTTTTAAACCTGTTGAAGCTGCTTGAAAAAAAAAAGAAACACGACAATAACTTTTATGTCAGAGGATTTGTGCGACGGGCGCTGTGGCGGGGTGGTAAGACGTCGGCCTCTTAATCGGAAGGTCGAGGGTTCGAATCCCGGCCGCGGCCGCCTGGTGGGTGAAGTGTGGAGATTTTTCCGATCTCCCAGGTCAACTTATGTGCAGACCTGCTTGTGGCTTATCCCCCTCGTGTGTACACGCAAGCACAAGACCAAGTGCGCACGGAAAAGATCCTGTAATCCATGTCAGAGTTCGGTGGGTTATAGAAACACGAAAATACCCAGCATGCTTCCTCCGAAAGCGGCGTATGGCTGCCTAAATGGCGGGGTAAAAACGGTCATACACGTAAAATTCCACTCGTGCAAAAACACGAGTGTACGTGGGAGTTTCAGCCCACGACATGCTTGCTTAAAAACAAGTAGAAAGAAAATCATGATTTGATATCTCTTTTAACCATAAAAAATGCAAAGCTACGTTTGTTCTGACATCAGTGGAGCAGCTACTATAGTACACAAGTCGCAAGCTAAAATACAAGTAGCAAGGCGACAGTAATGGTCTTTAAACTGGATGGCTACACATTTCTCATCAGACTCTGCTTTGTGTTCCGTGACATGATTTATACGCGCATGGACAGTTAGTACGCATAAATAAACATGAACATTTAAATGCTAAAGAGGTGTTAGGTGTAAACCAGTGTAAACAGGTCTCTTCCAGTGAGAGTTAAGAAGACAACAATAACGATACTCACTTAAACGTCACAAACGTCCGTGTAATCGTGTACCCTTGAGGTCAGACGGAGAACAACATTAGTCTACGTGTACGTACTGTTTCTCAGATTTGTGTTTTAATGCAATGGACACTTTTGCCGAAAGCGATGAAACGGATTATTTCAACACTTTTTGAAATAGCCTTACTGCTATAAGCAATTCTACCATTAACTGAGTATAATCAGCAATAATGAAATAGTTTTAACGCTTTAATTGGTCTATCTAGAGGTATATAAACCCTTCTTAATACAACTGTCTTATGCTATAAAGATCTTTGTAACTATTTGTTTTCAACGCACATTATTTGTTCTGATAGGGAGAACACAATTGATGAAAATAGACTAGCGCGGACTCGCTGCACGTTTTTCTCTCTGTAATTAGTAAACGTAAGTGTCGCAAAAAAAGTATAACGGTAAGACTCCTTCTGCAGCATCAAAGACAACATGTAGCAAAGGGACGGACATGGAACAATGATTGGCTTCTGTTATTCAAATACTTATTTTGTTAAATGTTATCCGTTGAAAGACACGACAACTATGATTAGGCCTACTCAGAAACTATGAGAAGCCACCAACCTTCACCCTTACCACCGCACGCATCAAACATTAGGAGGACAAATGAATAGAGAAGACGAAGGCTGATTCCATTATTTGTACATGTTTCCACTATTATTCTGTATCTCCCATGTGAACGACAACTTTGAGTTCTCGGTGTTCAAGATTCTCAGTGGCTCAAACGTCACAACAGGCAATCAGTATGTACACACACAGGTGCAAGCTATCACTGACGTCCCAGCGTGACAACACTTTACTCTCACTTAGTCATGGGTCGCAGAATACATGCTATCACTTAGCAGTCTATAGAGAGGAGTCGTTTATTTCAACGGAAGAGGATCGAACCGGGATTGCCTCGTGGGGAAACTGCTGAGTGTTTTGTATTGTGTGTGTGAAGACGCCTCGCAGTGTTATCAGCTCCTATCACCTCTGTAGGACTTACTACTTTCGTGTGTGTGAGAGACAAGAAAAAGTGAAACGTGTTTATTGAGGAAAGAAGTGTGAATCCCTTTCTTATGTCACTTCGTGGAAGAGTTTATTGAAAAAGAAGTGTGCATGCTTATCTACGTCGACCGATCACCGTACACGCGAAGCCTGACATTTTATCGTTATCTTGATGCTCGTGTGCTTTTTGCGTCTATGTGTGAAAAACATCACTTAGTCTCAAACTTCCTCTTAGCTGAAGTGTAGAAACAAAAAAATACCTGCAGTTGTAACGCTGGGTGGCCGAGTGGTAACGCACTTGCGCTCGGAATCGAGAGGTTGCGTGTTCGACCCTGGGTCGGGCCGCTATTTTCTCCCCCCTTTCCTAACCTTTCCAGTGCTAGTCTTTCGGATGAGACGAAAAACCGAGGTCCCTTTGTGTACACTATATTTGGGTGTGCACGTTAAAGATCCCACGATTGACAAAAGGGTCTTTCCTGGCAAAATTGTATAGGCATAGATAAAAATGTCCATCAAATACCCGTGTGACTTGGAATAAAGGCCGCGAAAGGTGAACATTCGCCTAACAGGCTTGAGGTTTGCTGGTCGATGTGAATGCGTGATAATTATATTGTGTAAAAAATTCCATCTCACACGGCATAAAGCGCTTTGAACTTCGGATAAGGCGCTATATAAATAAAGAGAATAATAAAAAAAAATTAAAATTAATATTCGACTGAACGTTAACCTCGAAAATAGACGCAAAGCCTTCATGTTTTTAAATGCAAATTTATTAAATTCGTAACAAAACTATATCTTGACTGTACCTGTTCAGAATTGAACTTGTATTAACAAAGAACGCATGTATCGCAGTACTTGATGTGTGATGATAACAAAACCAATCGGCCATTGGCAAGATTTTGTCGAAGATATTGTACCAACGAACGAGTGCAGTACGTGATTTTAGTGAATTTATCATAATGCAGCATATGACTGCATTGAACTGAGCACAACCGTAAACTTACTTTTCACAATTCTCAGTTTAACAAGTTTGATTTTTTTAATTAGAAGGTAGTACCTGGAACAGGAACAAGGAGGGATCATAATACTACCTTCTGCCAGACAATCCTTGATCAGTTCTTTTGGAGTCAAATAGTCCTTGGCCATGTTGAAGCCACACGACAGATGACATGTTTTGATTGTTTCAATAACAATTTAATGTTGTGTAAGTATGAGGAATGGAAAGCTTACCTTTGGAGATATTCTTGTGACAGAGATAGGGTCTGAGGCCAAGCTACAAAGAGCACATACATTTATCGCCGTTTGTACCTTAGGTTAGCCGTAGGAGGCAAGTGAGTTTACGGCTACATTATTTTGCAGTTGCGATTACTGTGGCTGAGGGGGTTAGTCCATGTCTAAACTGAGCAGGTTTGAAACGTTGGCAAAAGACGACAGTTGAATCGTAAAGACTGCTTGTATTGAAACATGTGGTGCGAATGATTAAAAAATAAATGAAACATGAAGAACGAAAACAAGAGTGACAAGACAGTCGTCTGATGTGTACCTTCACCTTGCTCAGGTAACAAGAGGTGACCAGCGACCTGCACACTGTCACTGGCTAACGCTATGCTGGTCTCTGATATCTCTTCGTGTGCAGTATAGACACGTAGCCTACGACCCACCGAGTTCACAGCGTTCAACCGTTTCTGTCTGATTTGCGACGCTGTCCGTCGTAATGAAAGTGTTTTCGCCTGTCTGTGTTTGGTGTACATGAATTATGGTGACTGTTCAAAACAAGGACATGCGGCGGTTTCTGCTACAGAATCATCAGTTGGTGCCATACATACTGGCTGCAAGAAATGCATTTCTGGAATGAGTCATGCAAGAGTATATAATTATCACATACTCACTGTGTATCACCTACCTTGACCAGTCACATACTCATGAAAGTTGACCTTTCATGAGGACATTAATTATAGGACGCCAACGTTCAAGGTCACATCATCGAATTCCTGATACACTGCTTGCAGAAATACCTGGCTCTAGTGCATCAGAACTGTACTCACAGTTAAAATTGAGAAACATTCCTCAGTGATGTTGAGACAATCCAACTTCTTCAGAACTTGGGGCATAACCAGAGACGGCACAAACCCGTCATTTCTAGTATCCCACCGGTCGAAAAACAATAACATACCGGAAAATATCGAAATCGTCAACCGGTGAGGCTTTCCGGTTTACGCTGTGACATGCGTGCCCGCAAATATGACTGTTTTACCGCAGTGCTACCTAAGGTTTGACCTGATAACAAACAACGGATTGGTTTCTGCACAAGCCAGGCCATGACCGTATTCCCTGAACGTCAGATTTCAAAATTGCTGGTAGAAATACTGACCAAACGCTAGGGAAGTGTGTGTGTGTGTGTGTGTGTGTGTGTGTGTTAGTGAGTGCATGTAACAATCTGAAGGATGCCTCACATAAAAGGAAAGAACGTCAAGTTCTTGGCACCAGACCAGGACCCCACTGAGGAGGATGACGAGGATGAAGTCCAGTTGTTGGATAACCAGGTGGTGCTTCTGAAAAGAAACGTGTTCATGATTCTTATTATTCCTTGTCTTAAAAAAGCGTGTGTGGGCAGGGGGGGGGGAGAGAGATGAGTCGGGGAGGAGATGACGGGTGAGAAGAAAGGGTACATTTCTGTGCCCAAAGTTCTTTGCAGAAGACAGTTTCTGTCTATACATTGAAAGAGGGGTGTCGTTCCACAATCGAAAGAACTGAAACTTGGCGACAGGCTTGTTCATGATATTATTTATCAAATTTCATGTATTCTAAGACATCTTATAAACATGCTCGTTAGTTCTATGTCATTATCATGGATCTTTTACGCGCTAGACTAAATTTTATCAAGACAAGACAGTTCTTCGTGTTTTCTTATTGTCACTTGTCCTCTCTGTCATCGTTATTGGCAGTTGTTACTGTCATTATTATTTTTTTTAATTCCTTGCTTGCTGTCCATCATCAACATTCCTCCATCACCCCATGAACACACACGCACACTTTTCGTGATAGCAAAAGTCTCGTTCGAAGATACAGTCTTTCCGACGTGTTCCTCAAACACAACCTTCACTCAGTTTCTTCTATCGATTGTTGTCAGACATGCCTCATTATTGATTTTGCTCTTTTGAACGAAGGTAATCCTTTTCTTGCCAGTCAGTGTTTGTGGAGTATGCAAAACACCTTGTCCAATGTTTACCCTCACCTGAAAGAACTGTTTGTGCGACGCGAAAGTAGAGAATACTGTTGTCATTCACCTGGGCGCAACTTTCCGACTGTAGCTCAATCGGGTTTGTTGAAGGAACTTGATTAAACAAGTCTGGTTTATACAGTGCATGACTGTATTGAAATTATTCGAATACCTGCCCAAAAAATGCAGACAAAAACATTTTTTGTTATTTTTTGTTAAATAGATAGGACAACGGGGGAATGCTATCTTTACATGATTTTAGTTTGAAGACCTTGTTTTCTTTTCATTCCTTTCATGCTTTCGTTACTTGCACCAACGTATGTTTGTCCATGTATATTTTTGATTGCCTTTCAGCTTTGTGAGTATGTGTGTGTGTGTGTGTGTGTGTGTGTGTGTGTGTGTGTGTGTGTGTGTGTGTGTGTGTGTGTGCCGTGTGTGTGTGAGTGTGTGTGTGTGTTTGTGTGTGTGTGTGTGTTTGCGTGCGTGCGTGCGTGCAGCGCTCGGTTGACACTTCCTGTAGGGTCGCAGTGAAGCAACAGGTTTTGTTTCGTTTCGTTGACTTTTGTTCCGAATGTTAACCTACCTGATACATGTTCACAGACTTCACTTTGTAATATAGGAGCGTCATACCGCCGAAGAGGATTTGACTTTTCATGTCTAGTCTTCACGAGTGTGTCGTTACAAATCGCCCTTCTGTTCAAGGTTTTCCTGAAAGAGGAAAACTAGCTATCTAGGATTCAACCTGCATGTATCTTTCGCGAGAGCGGGAGAGGCCATTGTTGAGGGCGTGTTATCTTTCTGTGTGCAAAGCCTCCGATAATAATGTATTCAATCCGATATCCCGTTATGATCCCCTTATGATAGCTTTATTACTGTCCAGGTAATATGGTTCGTGTGGTTGTCAAACTGCAAGAGAGAGAGAGAGAGAGAGAGAGAGAGAGAGAGAGAGAGAGAGAGAGAGAGAGAGAGAGAGAGAGAGAGAGAGAGGGATTGGGGAGAAAAAGGAGAGAGAGAGAGAGAGTGATTGGGGAGAAAAAGGAGAGAGAGGGAGAGAGAGGGAACTGAAGAGACAGGGATTCAGATTCAGATTCAAAACTTTATTACGAAGGGATACAGGTTTTAGGCGATGCCTAATCTTCCAACCTGTCCCTTTTAGACATTCATGACATTATACATTACATATATATATATATATATATATATATATATATATATATATATATATATTTATATAACATGTTTTAAACAGCCAAACGAATAACTAATTAACTAAGAATTTGTAATCAGGTTAAAACTAACAAAAACACTAACAAAAAATAACAAAAACACGTGGTTCATGGATTAATAAAATGATGATTAAGATGTGATACAGTAACAGTTATGATTTTCAAGTGTAGGGAGAGAATTATTTTTGACAAAGATATTTTCGAACATTTTTTTTTTAAAGACGAAAGGGTTTGACATGTTTTACAGTACATTGGAAGTAAATTCCACACAAGCGATCCCCAGTAAGATAAACTAGAGTTGACAGAGAAAGCGAGAGGGACAGACAGACAGACAGACAGACAGACAGACAGTGAGACAGACAGTGATAGAGAGATAGAGTGAGAGAAAGAGAGACAGACAGACAGAGAGACAGACAGTGAGAGAGAGAGAGAGAGAGAGAGAGAGAGAGAGAGAGAGAGAGAGAGAGAGAGAGAGTGAGAGACGTAAGACAGACAGACAGAGAGAGGGAGAAAAAGACGGAGAGTTAGAGACAGGAGTACAGACAGACAGATAGACATACAGACAGTGAGACACAGAGAGAGACAGACAGACAGACAGACAGACAGATAGACAGACAGACAGTGAGACAGAGAGAGAGAGAGACAGAGAGAGAGAGACAGAGAGAGAGAGAGACAGAGAGAGAGAGACAGACAGACAGACAGACAGACAGTGAGACAGAGAGAGAGAGAGAGACAGACAGACAGACAGACAGACAGATAGACAGACAGACAGTGAGACACAGAGAGAGAGAGAGAGACAGACAGACAGACAGACAGACAGACAGACAGAGGGAGAAAGAAACGGAGAGTTAGAGACAGGAGTACAGACAGTACAGACAGACAGACAGACAGACAGACAGACAGACAGACAGACAGACAGAGAAAGACAGACAGACAGAGAGAGGTCTTCCTTCTTTCATTCCTTCCTTCTCTCCTTCCTTTCTTTTGTTGCTTCCTTCTCCTTCTGTTATCCATGTGCCGCTTCAATCCCTCATCCCCTCAGTCCTCCGGTTTCAAGTGTGAGAAGGGGGTGGGGGGGGGGGGGGGGGTATTTAATCGGTGTTAGTTGTCTGTGATTTGTCTGTAACTTTGTCTGACAAATTCAAGACGGTTTATGATGCGTGACTAGCTCAGAAGTGTTCTGAACACCGTAACTATGGTTACATACATGTTTACATGTCTCGTTACCTCGTTTTCAGGCGGACAATGCCAAAAGACGCAAGAGTTTCTCGGAAACGGAGACCATCGAAACGTGAGTAAAATAAAATGGTTTATTTATTTATTTATTTGTACTTTCCTTCTTGTCGTTGCTGTGTGTGCAATACATTGGTACTGTAAGGTTGTTAATGTTTTTTTCCCTTTTTTTTTCTCCTTTGTTTGTTTTTGTCAGCATTTAGCTTGGTAACGTTCGTGACTTCGGAAAAAATGAGTAGGCCCTAACCAATTAACAATTTAATTAAAGTTTGAGTTCCTTCATCTTTTCAGTTCTTTATGTGTTTGATTTCAAAACTTATCTGCGAAATTTCGAATTCTGGTTTTAAGCAATATTCTGTGAGGTTTTCCACAGAATAAATCATTCTTAAAACCAAGGTGCTGCACTCAGTACTAATAATTAAAATAAGCAAACTGAACATATCATTGTCACTTTTAACTTGTGCTTTCAGACTTTGATGACAGAGCAGACGACTGATCTAGGTGTTGATGTGTTTTGGGGTATTTTTTCGTAGTTTTATTCCGTTTTATAGATATAAAAGCTAGGAGAAAATTCTTTTCCTGTTGAAAATCAATTGATTTTTGTTGAAGGGAAATAACTACTCATAATGTTTGGATCAAGGTTACACGAGTTTTCTCCCTTGGCAACCCATATTTTTTGAGAGAGAGAGAGAGAGAGAGAGAGAGAGAGAGAGAGAGAGAGAGAGAGAGAGAGAGAGAGAGAGAGAGAGAGAGAGAGAGAGATCGTGTCTGTTTGTTTGTTTGCGTGTGTAAGGTTGTGTCTCGCGGTCTGCCTTTCTGTGTGTGTTTGGGTGCCCGTTTTCTGTGCCGACGGATTTCCACATGTATGAGCATTGCGAATGTGCCAACATTTTTCTCTCTCCCTCCGTCTCTAAACACACACACGTACACACACACACACATGCACACACACACACACACAAACACACACACACACACACACACACACTCACTTACTCACTCACACCCACACGCAAAGTTTTCTCTTTTGTTATCCCTCTCCACTCATTGTTTCACCCTCTTGTTCATTCACTCAATCCCTATATACACTCGTGATCATATCAGTTTATCCGTTTAGGATCATAATGGATCAGCCAAGTCAAGTGTTTTTGATGTCGCTGTCGTTGTCACTCAACAGTACCGATCTGATTATTTTTGCACCTAACAATCGGGAGGATCAGCTTTGAAAGGATCCACTTAAAATCATGATTGTGACACCGCAAGCTTGCCATAGACTGGTTGGGTTGGCATCGATTTGTGGAATGGTGAAGTGAGTCGTGGAGGAGGGTGTGTGGAAGAGGAAGGAAGTAGGAGAGAGAGGGGGGGGGGTGGTTGGTTGAATAGTAAGGGTAGTGGTTGTGGGTGGTGGTGGTGGTGGTGGTGTGTGTGTGTGAGTGTGTGTGTGTGTGCATGTTTGTTTGTGTGTGTGTGTGTTTGTGTGGATGTGTGTGTGTGTGTGTGTGGTGTGTGTGTGTGTGTCTGTGTGTATGTGTGTGCTTGCGCATGTGTGTGTATTTGTGTGTGTGTGTATTTGTCTGTGTCTGTGTCTGTGTCTGTGTGTGCTTGCGATTGTGTTTGTATTTGTGTGTGTGTGCGCGCGCGCGTGCGTGCGTGCGAGCATGCATACATGTGTGTGTGTGTGTGTGTGTGTGTGTGTGTGTGCGCGCGCGTGTGTATGTGTGCGTGCACACCCTTACATCAACGCGTGCGTGCGCCAGCCTCCATCGTGTTGACGTGGTTGCGAATAACCCCTCGTGCGTACATATGTCCGCACTCTTACATGCCCTTGTCTTTGAGGTTCGTTGGGCCAAGGCAACGCGTGTGGATCATTTTGAAGACCAAGACTATCATCGAACGAAACAGCAGGGAGCGCCCATTACAGGCAAAACGTTAAACCTTTCATAGCTTTCTCCTGTATTGTGTCCCACCGTGGCGGGTAAAAGCACTGGAAACGCTGGTCCAAAAGAAACGACGCAAAAGTAACTCTAAAAAAAATGCGTGTGTCCCTTATCGTCAAAACAGCAGCAGCAGTTTTAAGCTTGTACTTTCTGTTCAGTAATTGCACCTTTCAAATATTTGACACTGATTTACTTTTCACTGTAAAGAGATTGTATTTCTTGGGTAAAGAGATTGTATTTCTTGGGTCAAAGAGCTTATGGTATAATACTTCATAACAATTTGACCAACTCCACTGAGAGAGAAAGAACCCCTGGCATGTAGGAAGCAAGCAGAAGTGGGATCTTTGGTGCTGTTAATACCGACGGGTAATCAATATCACATCGATGCTCCACATACATTCGGCAGAAAATACTGACTGTCAGTAAAGTGACTCCCATTTTTCGTGCAGACTACACTGCAGAAGCCACAGTATCATGCGGCAAAAGCGAACAGAAAATGGATTGCCAAAAACAACTCTATGAAAACTCATATTATGCTGTGAGAATTCTCTAGCAAACAAAAACTACCGATGCTATGCTAACTTGGTTTTTCTGTCCCCAGAACTAGTGTCTTATACTACCGATCTTCAAAGAGAATGCCTTGACCTTCGAAGTTGTACCGTTTCGTTTTGCTCGGAGTGTAGACTTTCAAAGCAACTCTATCATGCAGCAAGAGCTGAAAATTACTGAAACACAATCATGATGGTTTCTTTTCTCGTCTAACGAAAGGAAACTGTCAACTTAAGAAAATACGTTCTTGCCCGCCCGTTGTGTCGTTTCTTTTGTCGGAGAGTATAGACTTCAAAAGGCACTCCATCATGTGGGCCGATCAGACAGAGGAGAGGCTGTCAGGCATGTCAGTATTGATAGGAAACCAATCACGGCCCCAATCATCGTTGCTGGGGAGATGGTCAATAACAATCTGCCGCCGTTTACTCCTCACTTCTGGCCAATAACCCCCCCCCCCCTCTCTCTCTCTCTCTCTCTCTCTCTCTCTCTCTCTCTCTCTCTCTCCCTATCTCTCTCTTTCTCTCTCTCTCGCCCTTTCTCTCTCTCCCCCCCCCTCTCTCTCTCTCCCCCCCTCTCTCTCTCTCCCTCTCCTCTCTCTCTCTCTCTCTCTCTCTCTCCCAGTCCCGACCTGAGCTGCCAAACCTGCTGTGTTCTAGCTCCAATACCTTTTCTTTCCTTGTTTCTGTGTTCTGTTCCAGTGGCAAGAATTTATCGTAGGAGCTATATCTTTGATTTAGGGCGGTGACCTAACCGCTGTTTATTCCGTGCACTGTGTGTGAGTGTGTGTGTTGAGACATGCTTTTGGTTCGATTTATGAGCGCTAATTTACAGCTTTAACTTTCGTTTTTCGTGGCCGGCAATCTTGCTTTATGTTTGAAGTTTCCTTGAGGTTTTATCTCCTCTACTTGATCTTCGTTTTTGTGTTTGGGGGCTTGGGCGTTTATTGTTCTCGAGCTTGTGTAAACTGTTTCGGTTAAAGGCGCTTTCTGTCCTCGGCAGCAACGACACATCAGTGCAGGGGCTGAGCTCGTTGTTGGTTCACACTTTTGCGATTCCTACAAGTGTGACAAGTGTTATTCAGGTACTATATTTTCGAAGTAAGCTCAAGCACTCCGACTAACTCTTGCATCCGTTGCCACTAAGTTTAACACCATTTACTTCTTTTTGAAATTTGAAATCTAATTTGAAACTAGAGTTAAATGAGTGGGACGTTTTTGACGATTATAATCGTAGTTACGCGGTCATCGTACAAAATTACAATTACGTTACTCACAGAAGCAAGATGTCTCGGACCATATAGCTCGGATCTTGCCTTTGAGACATCGAACATGTCAAAGCTGAAATCTAGTTTTAGAGCTATTACTAAAGTAACCAAGGGACCTTTAATAATTCTTGTAGCGAGGCTATTTAAGTTGTAGCAAGGACATCTTTCAAAATGTCTTAGCAATGCAAGATCAATGACGGCAATGAACCTGAATAAAATCTTCAGATGGTGTCACGCACAGCGTTGCGGCTGTAAAAGCTCGTTGTGATATTTAGGTTTCTGTGTGTTGAAGGGAAGTTGTGCTGTATTGGTTTAGATGACTTGTGCAAGAATACCTGTTCGTCGGCTGTGTTATCTCTTTTTGGAGAGTGGCAGTCAGTCTATAGACGTGAAGTGCAAAGTAAATTTGTGTTGAAGTGGAAATCTCAACCGGTGGGCCAAGTTTAGTTTTCATCTGTATGTGTTGTAATTTGGTTCGGAATATCTTCGCTGTAAAAGTAAAGCCTGCTTCGGTGATTTTTTTTATGAACTTAAATGAAGAATATATCGAGCCTTATCTACAATATTTTCATTAAAATATTTTTAAAAAATACAAACAACAGCCAGGCCCATGACAAAATCAAAATCTACCAAATAAAATGGCATGATGATATGCACTGGACGCAAAACCATTTAAGAATCTAAAAATGCTGACTGTGCCTACGGTTTGTGGGTTTTCAACAAATGAAAACCTCACATATGGGTAACACTAGTTTTTATGATCTTGAAATCACTCGTTTGTCATGATCAATGGTCGCACATTTTGTGAACACAGAAGTCAATGTTTGAACCCCAAGAAAATATTTAAATATTTACTGCTAGCTCTTTATTTATTTATTTGTCAATCTTCTGAATATTGGCTCGTGCATGGACTCCTACTTACAAACATGGTTGCTCGCGAGATTGAAGTTCTAAATATTCGTGAAAGAATGTCCGCTGGCCATTTCTTTTTTTTTCTCTCTCTCAAAAAAACGAGATCAAACATCACAGATACTGTCAGGCTTTTACACACAGTACAAACACCCTTTCGTTTAAACATTCACAGCTTGAGAACATCCTAGGTGCCCTACGTAAAGAGCGAGCAATGTTCAAAGAATTTATTTTCGTGGACCCTCTGATCGGCAAACCAGGCGCCTCGTTTTGGCTCTAGAACTAACTTTTAAAATCTAGATAATAAATTGACAGCTTGTTTACACAAACATTCTTAAATAAAAAAAGAATTCTTTTTTCATCAAGACAAGATCAGTACAATTCGAGGTTTTGAAAGTTTGAAAAAATAAAAGCCCGGAAACGTGTCACGCAAACCGTCTTTCTCGTAGCAGACGACGGTTGTGCCTAGCGCCCGTTCCTCTGAACAGTCAATTTCCACCGCTCTAGATCGTGTGAATCGCAACCGTTTGTTGCGTTTAGATTCAGAGGTACACAATAACGTACTATTGCAGATAAGGTTACAGCGAGTCGCATTGAAATCACAAACTGACGACTACATTGTGAAAAAAAAGGAAACTGGATCACACGGGTTCGCGATGGCTCAAGGGTAAGATAAACCACGCAAAAATAAATTCTTTGAAAATTGCTCGCTCTTTACGGAGGACACCTAGGATGTTCTCAAGCGGTGAGTGTTTAAATCAAAAGGGTGTGTGTACTGTGTGTATAAGCCTGACAGTATCTGTGATGGTTTACGGGAGCTCGAGGCTTACTGTGCCTTTAACCAGTACACTAGCCATCAGTCTTGTTTTCCCTCGAGGTGGGAATTCCAAATTCCGACCAAGTATTAATTGTTAGTCAGCCTTTTTTTTTTAAACTGTTAATTGTGTGCCAATTTGTTAAGTGCTAAAAAAAAATAAATAAATAACTGCTTAAAATCATTTTCATATATCTTTCTGAATAGTAGGCTCAACCTATCCTTCAAATAGACTAAACTAGCCTCGAACCTTGTATTTTCCCATGGAGTGAAAGTTCCAATTCCAGATTCAATTTCCTCAGTGTATTTGACCGGGTCGGTCCACAGCCTCTCTCATTTCAACATGGCATGAGCTTTCATAATTGATTTTGTCAACACCGCAACCTAGGTCAACAAGGTGGTCGCGAAATCGGGAGGTGACGGCATGTTTGCCAGAACAACGCCATGTGAATAGCACCGTAACCTTTATTGTTTCAGACAAATACTGTAGGCGGGTGTGGTTTTGGTCTGCAGCCCTATGTGTATGTAAGTCTTAGTGATTAGCGTTCACTACAACAAACTTTCCCAGCTTTGGAGTGGGATATCGTTTTGGGTCTATGGATCTATGTGTATAAGGGTGAGTGGTCAGTGCTTAACTGAAACAACCCTTCCAGCTTTTGAGTGGCGTGTCGTTTTCGGCTATAACCTGGCTACAGAAAAAGTGTTTTGAGTTGTGTCATTACTGTGGAGTGCTTGAGTGTACAGTGGATGTTTTAAGGGGTTTTAAGGTAATGCCTCACTACGAAAAGTATTGTGATTGTCCTATTACTGTGGAGTGCTTGAGTATACTCTGAATGTTGTCAAGGTTGACATTTATGATCGAGGTCGTTATTAGAGACTTGTGTTTGCTGTCATTAAGAGTTATAGTGCCATAGTTATGATCGATTTTTCATTGGTGACCGGCATTGAAAATCAGTCTCCAAGTGAGAGTATTCGGTGACAAAGGTCAGGGATTTCTGGCACAGTGTGTTGAGAAATCGTGCTAAGATTAAGTTCGGTTTGACTTCTGGCTTAAAAGGAAACTTAAGTAAATTTGCTCACGTCTCTTTGTCTCTAGAAAGTGAAATGGGATCTGTTTAGCAAAAAGAAGAAAACTCTTCAGAAGCGTGCAAATGGTGTAAAAATGTAAACCTTAGACGAAAGGCAATCGACTTGGAACTTGTGCTTCAGAGCTTTTGGTCAAGATGCCGAATGCAGAACTATTCCTCCCTGGGAATACAATATTCACAGAAGAATGCAATGAAAAATGCAAAGAGACCTTAACACATGCGAAGGATACGACTCTCTGACAAGCGTTTTTGACAGTGAAATTATCGATTTTCTCTGTGGAAAGTTAATTTCGACAGTTTCAAACTTGTGCTACTGTAAAAAAACTTGACTTAATGTTATGATGAGGCGTGGGATACTGAAGCTGCCCAGACAGCCATTGCCGGGGAACAAGCGCTCAACGTAAGTTGTTTACTGGAATATTATGTCTGTCTGTTTGTGCGTATGTCTGCCTGTCTGTGTGTGTGTGTGTGTGTGTGTGTGTGTGTGTGTGTGTCTGTCTGTCTGTCTGTCTGTCTGTCTGTCTGTCTGTCTGTCTGTCTGTCTGTCTGTCTGTCTGTCTCTCTGTGTCTCTCTCTGTCTCTGTCTGTCTCTCAGTGTCTCTCTGTCTCTCTGTTTCTGTCTCTCTGTCTCTGTCTCTGTCTCTGTCTCTCTCTTTTTTTTTTTTTCTCGGTGCGTGTGTGTGTGTGTGTGTGTGTGTGTGTGTGTGTGTGTGTGTGTATGTTTGTGTGTGTGTGTGTGTGTTTGTGTGTGTGTATGTGTGTGTGAGTGTGTGTGTGTGTGTGTGTGTGTGTGTGTGTGTGTGTGTGTGTATCCGTCTGTTTCTGTGTCTGTGTCGGGGGAGGGGGGGATGTGTCACCGACATTGCAACTGTCGTCATCGTCATACAAGCGTGGTGTATTAGTTGTCATCAATGTCGACATCTACAATATTTTTCTGATGATTATCATCATAATCACACTTAGCAGTGGTGTACTAATTATTATCGTAGTGATTGTCATATTGTTCTTATCATATTTGTCGTTGTTGCTGCCTTCATTTTCGTCACCCGTGTCGTTATCAGGTATGTAAATGTTCATTGTTCTCATTCCATGTCATCATTACTGATATGATCGTGCTCCTTCTTGAGCGAGAAAGCAGGAGAGAGAGAGAGAGAGAGAGAGAGAGAGAGAGAGAGAGAGAGAGAGAGAGACAGAGAGAAAGAGACAGACAGAGAGACAGACAGACAGACAGACAGAGACAGACAGACAGACAGAGACAGACAGACAGACAGACAGACAGACAGACTCCCTGACATACCGACAGCTCGAACAGTCTTGTCTGTGTGTGTGTGTGTGTGTGTGTGTGTGTGTGTGTGTGTGTGTGTGAGATAGAGAGAGAGAGGGCACACACACACACACACACACACACACACACACACACACACACACACACACACACACACACACACACACACACACACGGCATACAGAGAGAAAGAGACAGACAGACAGACAGACACACAGACACTCAGACAGATAGAGAGACAAACAGAGAGAGAGTGAAGGCAAGTAAAAACTGTACATATTGTAAGGATGAACTTGATGTATTGGAGCATTTTTTCTTTCAATGCCCAACAGTGCTCAGGTTTTCGAAATATATTGAAATGTACATTTTAGTAAACATTGGCGAAAGAATTAGGTTGAATGTTACAGATGTGCTTTTTGGTATAAAAAGTAACAGCAAAAATATGAAGAAGATTAATCACATTATTTTAATCGCAAAGATGTGCGTAAGCATTTTTAAAAAAACCGATTCACGATTAACACTGAAAATTATTTTTGGAAATCATGTTGTTTTGAGATTTCGTTAGTCTGAAGTTTTATTAATTAAAAACAAATTATTGTTTATTTTCTTTGATATAAGGTAAAGACAGCCATACATTATGATGCGAATATTGTTTTTAAAAAGATCCATAATGATGACATATGATCATTTTGATGCTACACATGTTGACACGTATATTTTTTTTCACGTATGACTATTTTTTGTCCTTTTGTATAATGTAAAAGTTTTTCTGAACCGCATGTAAATGAGAGAGTATGTGTGCAAACAGAAACTACAGTTACCATGTTTGTTATCTTGTGTTTTATTAATTGAATAAAAAAACAAGTCGCGTAAGGCGAAAATACAACATTTAGTCAAGCTGTCGAACTCACAAAATGAACTGAACGCAATGCAATTTTTCAGCAAGACCGTATACTCGTAGCATCGTCAGCCCACCGCTCGTGGCAAAGGCAGTGAAATTGACAAGAAGAGCTGGGTAGTAGTTGCGCTGAGAAGGGCAGGTTCCGTAAATGAGCCTCTATACTTCACTCATTACATTTATTAGACACTGTCATGCGACATGCTGCCTGACAAATTTTTCCCCATAACCTCTCTCATGTTCTTTTGTTGTTTTCCGACTTATCAATTATGTCTCGATTTATGCGCAATGTAGTGACTTTTCCTCTGATCACAATATGCATTAACTTTGTGCGAGTGTCTGATCTTATGTGCATTTATTACAATTGAAAAAATCCCCTCAAATATTGGCGCTCCAAGTCTTCTTCTTCTTCTTCTTTTTCCCTTAAGCTAGCTACTAGCTAGCTGCCCTTTCCCCACCTCCTGTATCACCAACCCCTTCCCATTTTCTGCTTGTTTGTGTATCTGTTTTGTCTTTTGTTTTGTTTTTCGTTTCCTGAAATGAGCTAATGTACTTATTCCGCCATCATGCTAACCTTTGTTTTGTAATTACTATGATTGCTTAAAATAAGCATTATATGCTTGAGTATGTAATCATCCATGCATTGTTCTTGTCAAGATTAAAATTGAATAAAGTTTTGTTTAAACCAGAAGGATAGCACGCTTTTCTGTACCTCTCTTTGTTTTAACTTTCTGAGCGTGTTTTTAATCCAAACATATCATATCTATATGTTTTTGGAATCAGGAACCGACAAGAAATAAGATGAAAGTGTTTTTAAATTGATTTCGAAAATTAAATTTTGATCATAATTTTTATATTTTTAATTTTCAGAGCTTGTTTTTAATCCAAATATAACATATTTATATGGTTTTGGAATCAGAAAATGATGAAGAATAAGATGAACGTAAATTTGGATCGTTTTATAAGATAATTTTTTTTTTTACAATTTTCAGATTTTTAATGACCAACTTCATTAATTAACTTTTAAGCCACCAAGCTTAAATGCAATACCGAAGTCCGGCCTTCGTTGAAGATTGCTTGGCCAAAATTTCAATCAATTTGATTGAAAAATGAGGGTGTGACAGTGCCGCCTCAACTTTTACAAAATGCCGGATATGACGTCATCAAAGGTATTTATCGAAAAAAAGAAAAAAAATATCCGGGGATATCATTCCCAAAAACTCTCATGTAAAATTTCATAAAGATCGGTCCAGTAGTTTGATCTGAATCGCTCTACACACACGCACAGGCAGACAGACACACACACACACATACACCACATACACACACACACACACACAACACACACATTCACACACACACACACACACACACACATACACCACGACCCTCGTCTCGATTCCTTCTCTATGTTAAAACATTTAGTCAAAACTTGACTAAATGTAAAAATAAAAATTAAAAAAAAATAAAAAAAGAGAGAGACAGAGACAGAGACAGAGACTTAGACAGAGACAGACAGACAGACAGAGAGAGAGAGAGAGAGAGAGACAGACAGAGAGAGAGATAGATAGAGAGAGAGTGTGAGAACGAGATAGAGAGAGAGACCGAGCAAAAGGTGCTCGATTGATTCACCTTCAAGCCTTGTACGGCCAAGGACCACCGGAATGCTATTGGTACAACGCTGCGTTTATAATGGGATCGATATTACCCTCGTTTGATCAGAATATGGTTGCATGAGTTTATAATTATGTTTCTTTTCGTTCTTGACTTTCCTTTGGATGAAAGTTCATACAGGCATTTTCAGCTCATAAGATGTTGGGTTTTTGTTTTATTTTATTTTTTTAGCGCGCGCGAGAAAGAGAGAAAGAAAGAGAGAGAGAGAGAGAGTGTGTGTGTGTGTGCGTGTGTGTGTGTGTGTGTGTGTGTGTGTGTGTGTGTGCTTGTGTGTGTGTGTGTATGCGTGCATGCGTACGTACGTGCATGCGTGCGTGTGTTTGTGTGTGTATGTGTACGTGCATGCGTACGCGCGTGTGACAAAAATTCTGCGCTGACAAAAAAGCGTTTTCACAACGGGGTCTTCTCTGGCTTTTTCTTATGGGTTCGGCTAAACACTTGTTTCAAGACGGATAAGTTCTGTTGTAAAGAAGGCTTCCCATTTCCTTCTTCTCTTTCCCCCAACGTGCTGATATCTCCTCCTTTATTCCTTTAATTCTTAGAAAATTGCCATCATGAAAAGCGACAAGATCTTTCTAGAGTAGGTATCAAATCAATGTGTCACATTTCTAGCAAGAGCTCCACAGAATATCAATAATATTCTACACCGTCTGTACATCATCATGACAATATTACGATACAAAAATGAATACCTGAAGAGTTCTTATATCACTCGGCGTTATGATAAGATCAATCGGGATAATAGTAGTTTAGGTACCGTACGGTTTGTGATAAGGCTGAATGATGGTTTCATAGTTCGATGGGGGTGTGCCGGTGGAGAGGGGGGGGGGGGGGGGGGGGAGTGGGCACAAGGAATTATGGGATATTGTTATAGTCTGCGGGCCACGTATGAAACGTTTGTAAATTGAAAATTACCTTTCGCGGATGGTGTTTTCCTGAATATTATGGATTTTAACTTGCCTAATCTCTTTAAAGTTTATGTATCAGAATGATTAAGAATGATTAAGTCCGCCTTAATCTTTAAACGCGTAAAATAACTTCGACAGACAAACAAACGAAACATATTCTAATTGATGATGTCACCCAGAATAACCGACTGTAAATCGTGTTCCAAAACATTATCCGCGAACGGCAGGCCCGGGACATTCCAGCGCAAACCGGAAGGTATAGGATGATACGTCCCCACCCCCAGATTTCCCCCTCTACCTCAGTCGTCTCCCCTTCCCCCCCCCCCCCCCCCGTTCAAATCCCCCCCCCATTCAAATCCCCCTCCCCCTGCACATGCACCCTCCCACACTACCCCAGTACAAACAGGAAGGTATAGGATGATACGTCCCCACCCCCAGATTTCCCCCTCTACCTCAGTCGTCTCCCCCTCCCCCTCCCCCTCCCCCTCCCCCATTCAAATTCCCCCCCCCCCCCCATTTAAATCTCCTTCCCCCTGCACATGCACCCTCCCACACTACCCCGGCCACTGCGGGGTTCCCCAAACCCCACCCCACCCCACCCCACCCCACCCCCGTCTTCTCCCTCTACCTTCTTCTTCTGCTGCGTTCGTGGGCTGAAACTCCCACGTACACTCGTGTTTTTTTGCACGAGTGGAATTTTACGTGTATGACCGTTTTTTTACCCCGCCATTTAGGCAGCCATACGCCGATTTCGGAGGAAGCATGCTGGGTATTTTCGTGTTTCTATAACCCACCGAACTCTGACATGGATTATAGGATCTTTTTCGTGCGCACTTGGTCTTGTGCTTGCGTGTACACACGGGGGTGTTCGGACACCGAGGAGAGTCTGCACACAAAGTTGACTCTGAGAAATAAATCTCTCGCCGAACGTGGGGACGAACTCACGCTGACAGCGGCCAACTGGATACAAATCCAGCGCGCTACCGACTGAGCTACATCCCCGCCCCTCCCTCTACCGATTCCGTAATATTGTCAGCATTCCTTTGTGCTGTGGGAAAGTTGAGGTGGTCTTGTAAGTCTCATGTCACCTTTTCTCCAGACACTGAGGTGGTCCCAGGTAATTGATGAGTCCCTGCTACTAGATCATGCTGTGATGTTTAAACCATAAACACCTACTGATATAACCCATACTGTACACACGCTTTCTGGGGAGATCCTTTATATGCTGCGACAGTTTAGTTCTGAGTTCTGTGTTTCGACCAGGAAGGGTCAACTGTTTAACTGTGTTTGTCAGTTGAACGTTAGTGTTTGTGTGTTGGTGAGGAAGGAGAACAAACAACAACAATGAATTTAAATTCATAATGCAATGAAATAATACATTGAAAATTGCGAAAATTACGTTGAAAATGGCAAAAACACGAATGAGAAGCAAAGACTATTTTGACTTTCACTACCCACAGCGTCTGTGGAGTGGTTTGTGTTGTTTCTCTCTTTTTACATTTTGTCCAGTTTTGACTAAAAATGTTTTAACATAGTTTTCTTTCTTTGAACCAGATTCTATTTTGTCCCCGCCTTTCTCATTTCTGGAGCGTCGAGACGAACATCAAGTTTGCAGTATCACAGTTGTAAAATACGTTTTTCTCAAAGATCATGGTGAATCAGCATCGAAGGTATTTCATGTTTTGCCGTTACATGTTATACTAACAATGAATTTTGCCCAAAAAAATCGTAATTAAAAAAAAGAACAATATTCGTCTGAGTTAGTGTTGCTGTTGCTCAACCTAAACATCAACAGCATTGAAATTATTCGCTAGGATTTAACGAAGAATATTCCATACTGCAGGACGAATATTCAAGAAATGACGGAAAGTCGTCGCAAGGCCTCGCAGGAAAAACTTAAAAATGAACAACGCAAGCCGCAATTATTTTTAACGTAATTGTCTATGAAAAGCAGTGGTTCAGAAAGCAATTACCTGTTCATAATTTCCAGCGCTTTTGATTAACCTTTAGTCGTGGAGCCAGATCATTCGTTCGGAA
Source organism: Littorina saxatilis (assembly GCF_037325665.1). NCBI lineage: Eukaryota > Metazoa > Mollusca > Gastropoda > Littorinimorpha > Littorinidae > Littorina > Littorina saxatilis. Next base: position 35,894,181 of record NC_090246.1, read on the forward strand.
AGTAATTTCCAAAGCACAATACCCTTAGTGTTGAATACTGTTTCGACCGAAAGTATGGCCCCGTCGTTTATAGGGCAATCTCTAATGTATAATTTCCATTTAATTGAATACTGTTTAGTCCTAGAGCAAGAACCGTCTTTCGGAAAGCAATTTTCGTATTCATAATTGCCAGTGTATCCGATCACCTTTAAGTCCTTAAGTCTGAATCAATAAACTCTTTCTTTCATGATTTCTTTGATTTCTTTCACGTTTTATTTGCTGAATAATCTAGATAGCTGAAGTAAAGATTACCGTCGCTCAGTCGACACATATAGGAGAGCATAAATCGCGTACTGGTCTCGTTTTTTGCTCTAATTAAAATCTAATAACATATAATTATCAACCCGTACCGTTTTTTCTGTCCTGACATCTTACGTATGAGAGGAGTGCTTTCACACCTTTGTTCAGAAAGAAACCTTCGGAAAACTCAGTGGACAGAAATTGAACTCGAATGAAACACTTGCAGTTTTACCCCAGCAAGCTAATCTCGGAACGGATTCTTGTTGTCAGGTAATTTTTGCTATGTTTGTGAAGAAGCTTCGCTGAAACTTACAACCCTTGAAAAAAAAATCACAACCGCCAGTTTTGATAGTGTATGGAGAAATGTCACTGGGAATGATCGCAGATGCGAGTTTGCAGCAGTCAGTTTCCTTGTTGGCGTGGTGCCTCTGGATGTTGTGAAAGAACTTGATTGGAACTGATTACTGATGCAAATTTAAAATGTACAACTGTTTACGTTTCTTGTTATCGGAATGTTTCCAGTTGCTGCGAAAGGCATGCTTGAAACTGATCAACGCTTGAAGTTTACTAAAGTTAGTTTTCTCATCACCATGGCCTTTATATATGACTAAGTGCCAAAAGGTGCGCACGAAAAGCGGACAAAGGGGCTAAAAAATAAAAGTTGACAAACACGACTGATATTGTGATTTTTGTTAAGACAACAGATGCTGGAACCCAATTACGAAAAGAAAAGATAAATTTACCCAAATGATTTTACAAATAACGATAATTTTGTTCGTTATATCATTCAAAACGGCACTGAGTCATAGCATTAAGGTTATCTCGCACGTTTTTAAAGCTAGGGCTTTGAAACTTGGCACACAACCAAAGTATAATGACCTCCAGGTATGGTGCACATCACATTAAACAACATTGAATTTCAAGGTCACAGCGAGGTTAAATTTCCTTTGCAAACTGGAAAATTGTCGTTGTCACGTCTTACATGTTTTAATACTAGATCAGTTAGACTTTACACACTTCACATACTTTCAGCATTTTTATAAAACCTCATTAAAAGTGACCTGCTTGTTAATCTTTGTCAAAGTTCAAGGTCACAGCGGGGTCACATCTGGTCCAAATGTGGAATATTTTCAATTTATTCAGCGCGTTTATAGCACGAGCTTTGAAAATACACACAGTTCTAGTGTATAATGTTCACACACGATTAAAGTCTGGTTGAAAAAGTCAAGGTCACAGCAGGGTCGCGTTGAGGTCAAACATATACATTTTTCAATGAGGTTTTCTCATATGTTTTTGAAGCTAGGGCCTTGAAACTTGGCACACTACGCAAGTTAAATTAAACCTCATCAAATTCCAAGGTCACAGTGAGGTTAAAGATCCTTTAAGGATATTTTCTAAAAAAGGTGACCGCCTGGTTAATGTTTGTCAAATTTCAAGGTCACAGCAGTGCCATCTGGCTTAAACTTTGAAAAATTGTCAATTTCTTCAACTAGTTTTATAGTGTTTGAAGTCATTCACACATGATGAAAGTCTGGTTGATAAAATCAAACGTCAAGGTCGCAGCGGGGTCGCATTGAAGTCAGACACATACAATTGTCATTTTCACGAACGCCTTTTAAGCAACACCTTTGAAACTTCACACATTCCAAAGTTTTGATGTTGTTTGGTTATAATCAAAGTGTGGTCAATTTCCATGATTGAGAGCATTCAGAGGGGTCAAGTTGAGGTCACACAAAAGAGATTAAATTGTCGACACAACAGATGAGACTGGCTACCACTGTTTATTTTAATACACTTTTATGCAAATTTTAAATTGTGTTCAACCATATACACCAAACTCACCCAAACTCCGGAAACATCCAAGAAAAGGAAAAATGTGTCCAAGCAAGGAAAAACGCCATTTCTTCAAAGGCTGGAATAACTACAGAGGCAGCCGCGTCATTACACACAATGCAATTACGTCATACATCATACATTTCTATGAGTCATGTTGAATGGAATGGTGGCATGTGCCTCTATTCTAGCTAACAACAAAGCTGAAAAAATGAATATTATCTGTTTGTTTTGTTTGCTTTACCCGTACGAGACCTTTCTGTGACCTTGACATGTGACAAGGATCTACCTTAACTTCTTTAAGTCGGAGTTGAGAGTTGTGTGATGTTTGAAGGCTCTCCCTTTAAAAACAACTGAGATAATGATGCATTTTCGTGTTTTTGATTTGCCCATGTGACCTTGAGATTCGACAAAGGTCAACAAGACTTTAACCGTGTATGGAGGCTATTAAGCCCAAAGATGTGAACTTTCAAGGTTCTTGCTTTGAAAAACTCTGAGAAAAAGGTTATGTTTTTTTTTTTTTACCCACACGAGACCCTGCTGTGACCTTCACATTTCTCAAGGATCAACCTTGAATTCTCCATGTTGAACAATCATTAAGCAAAAGCGTTGTTTGAAGTTTGAAGGTTCTAGCTTCAAAAATCTCTGAAAAAATATGTTTCATCCGTTTTCTGAACCACATGTGACCCAGCCGTGACCTTGAAATCTGACAAGGGTCAACAAGACTTTTACCATGCATGGGGGCGATTAAACCCCAAATGTGTGTGAAGTTTCAAGGTTTCAACTTAAAAAACGTCTGAGAAAAATATACATTTTCCTTTTTGGACAATGTGTTGCACGCAAGACAACACGACAAACGCTCGTGTTATCATTCTTTTACTTTAAGGTCGACTTGCGTGCCCGCTCTTTCGCTAATCTCAATTAAAATTCATCTTAGAAGTTCGGTTTTATTACGCTTTTAATTAAGAAGATTAAACTAAGACAACAAATAGTTAGTTTTACCCATTAAACTCGATAAGGTAGTGACATTTTATGTTGAACGCAAGAAGGTGTCGCACGCAAGATCTGAAAAGATGTTGACGACATAATTTCAACACTTGATAGCGCAATCGTGGTTCGTGATTTCTTCACAAATTTTGAACACAGAATGTGTCACGTGGTTCCGTAAATGAAGTAGATCTTTGTACATGTAAATTTTGTTTTTAAAAGAAAATAACCGTTAATTACCGAACATTTTGTCGCACGCAAGATATGACGAAATTTTCAAATCGTTTTCAAAAATGCTGTTCAAAAGTTCTGCAGTCTTTGCTGGATTACTTGAAAGACAGCAGTTTGATACACCGTTATCGCTTGACGTGTCGACATCAATTCCAGAGTTTTTGAAAAAGAAATTTAGTAAATATCTGCGATTGAAAAATGTATGCCGTGATGACGAATCATCTTGCGTGCGACACCTTAAAATTCGGTTATCGAAAAAAAAAAATTCTCTCGAGATTTAGATTTGACGTTTGGTCTCGTCTGTAAAGCGATGTTTCAGGCATTCAATCAAACTAAATGCAATTCATTTGTGCTTCTTGTTATTTTTCTGTGGCATATTCAAAACACGAGGTATCACGATGTCCTTTTTCAGATGGCCGGTTTTGGCGTTATTTTTGACTTTAAACAAAGATAACTTCAAAACCGTTCAAGTCAGACACACGAAATTATGTCCACTATCTCTTCGCACATTCATCCACACACACACCAATTTTCAGCAGACACACGTTTTTAGAAACATTTTTATTGTAAAACAAAGTCGTCTTCTGTTCTGTGAGCACCTTTTGGCACTTAGTCATATATAAATGTTTTGCTGACACTTCGTTAAAACTGATTACCGATACAAACTGACAATAGAATGTCTCGTGTTGTCTTGTCGTCTCTAAACATTGTGAAACTGAAACTAACACTTTTCTGTTGTCGCAGTGTGTGCAGGTGTTCGTGGAGGCACTTAGTTGAAACTGATTAGCGATGCAAGTTGACAATAGAATGTCTCTTATTGTCTTGTCACCTTTATATTTTTTTTTAAGATTCTAGCTGAAACTGATCACGAATGAAAATAACACTTTTCTGTTGTCGGGGTGTGTATAGGTGTTGTGAAAGTACTTCGTTGAAACTGATTAGCGATGCAAATTGACAAGATTAAGAGTCAGTATCTGTGTGTGCAACAGAGTGTGATAGAGACGCCTTTGTGTCGGATTCACGTGCGTGCTAGCGACAAGGGCAGTGGGATAAGATCCTCATGGTGTCACTTTCACCGTGGTTCCACTTGAATTCTAAGTTACTGCCGCGGACTTGGTTTTGAAGTCTCAGTATCTTTGCCAGGAATCTCCTCTGAAATGTGTAAAACATCATCGGTTCTTTCTTTCCCCGGCGCGATCAGGTGAACAAGGCATGTTGTGAGTACTTGTGAGTACGGGAGTTTCTTGCATTTCTGGGATGTTTTGGTTTCGGATTTGGATTTTAAGGAGCTTGAAACTTCAAAGTTATTTCACTGTCAGTTTTCAGCGGATTTTTTTGTCTATACCATATACCGAAATAATGTGACGGTTTGGACGCAGGGTTTCCCTGATGTAAATGGTGTATATGAATTCGTAAATGTGACCCTCCGCCACGAAATGAGTCGCATGCCACCTTGCGTGGTTCTGCGCAAGACATAAGTCCGGGGAGTGTCTGGTAACAGTGTGAGGGTCACCTTAGTCACAGGCTTATAACTCATATAAGTTTTCGCTATTTTCTAAAACGGTTTTCACCACTGGATAGAGCATAAAAAACTCTTTATGAAAATGTAAAAATATGAAAATCATGCAAAGGTGACATGCGACTCATTCCGTGGTGGAAGGTCACAAATGTCTTTTTTCCTCTCTCTCTGAAAAAAAGCAAATTGATGTAAATCTGTGTAAAAGCGAACAATCTAGAGACGAAATAGGATGCGTCGTAGATTTGAATAACAAAGCGAATCACTACAGTTATCACAATACACATTTAGGCAGTGCGAATTTCACTTTTCAGCAGAATTCTTGGGTGGGATATTCCACTGTATCAGTAAACATATTTCAAAATTAACTTAATCAAATTCAAATAAAAAACAAGGAAGTTCTTTACCAACCAGCAATGGGAAAATTATTAATCAACTACATACAGAATAAAAATCCACACGCGTTCACTCTCTCCAGGTACGCAGCTACAATAAAAAACCATCGCATCTTAAACCAAACAGTGTGTGTATGTGAAACCAAAAAATGTCAGGCTTTTGTTTTCCCAAAGCTTGAACGATCTTATGAAACACATTTCTGCCGACTTATGCCAGGTCTTGTGCCCAAAGTGTGAAGAGCTTTCTTGTGCCGCATGGCTTCTTTGAAAAAGATGTCAGCTGAGGAATAGTTGATTAGGATTTATAAAAGTAGCTTTGTCAACATGGTTAGAACTCTTCGCACTTGTGTCAACTCTTGTCTGCATGGCAAGGCAACCCCTTTTCTCTTACATTCTGATTCGATCGCAAAGACAGATGGTATTTGTTGTTTTTGATTGGCACTTTCACAGGACAAGGTGAACATATTTTGTTCTGGGAAAATGTACACAACTGTAGTGCACTAATTGCCTAAAAAGCTAGAATTGGTTCTCTAGTCTGGGTGCATTATTCTGAAGATACATTGAGCCCTGCCTGCCTTTTTCAAAGGCATGACTGCCATATAAAGGGGTGCAGTCGTCTCGGTTTTTTTGTGTAATTTACAATCACAAAGCAGATCTATGAAAATGTCCGAAAGATAATTATTTGTCACAGTTTTGATGTTCAGGTCGCGCGGGGCACTGTGCAGTCCAAGTCTGGATTGTTTACCTGTCATTTGCTGATGGCTGTTCCCCGGATCTTTATTGTTTCGTATTTCAAGTTTTAGATCAGTTTCGTAAAAAGTGTTGGATTTCTTTGCATTTATCGTTGTGCAAGGTTCAAGGAGGACTTCTGTATTCAAGAGATTGGTCTGGAAGCATTCAGTCTCCCATCTCTCCTATACTTTGTGTGACCAGATAATCATAATCTCGAGATGAATACCAATCTTGAAAGTCAGTTCCACACGGTCGAAAGACTTTTAAATGTAAACTTGAAGAAATCGATTGCCTGCTATCTCGGATGACGTTTGAAGTATATTGTTCGAAATCCTCTTGAAGAAAATCGATCTTCACGAAGAATTGTCAAGAGCGAGCGTGTGAGTTAAAACCCTTGACTTCAGTTCGAAGCAAACCTAATGTTGTTCAGTTCGTGACCCAGTGCTAGACGCGACAACGACGCGACAGCAACAATACTTACACTGCTCAGAAAATCAGCCAGAGAAAGCTTAAGCTTGATTCCGAAACTTTTCCGCCTAATTTTCAAAAACTAAAGAGCTAAAAAAAAACGCGTTGGTAATGTTCGATGCTCTTGTGAGCTCGGAAGGTTTGCATTCTAAGGAGTATGTAGTAATAACATATTATTTGACTCTTTCCGGTTGAAAATTCGACTTCATGAAGAATGCCAAGGAGAAAATGGACAGTGAATCCAAATCCGTCAACTGGGCGGAAATGATAGTTCAAACCAATGAGCCGCCATCTTGGTGGCGGGAACATTCTGACGTCACTTCCGTAACGTTCACTGAAGACGGAAGCTCGTCGGTGTGTTTTTCTGATGACATGGACGTGGAGGGGATGAACATTCTGGAACTCTTGGAGAAACATTATGACTTTTCTCAGGGAAAATTACCCAGGATTCGGTCAAGTACTCCGAGACCGGAGTCTTCTAACAGGTAAGAAAGGAATAAAATCAAAAAAAGAATAAAAAATACAATAGAATAAAATTAAATAAAAATGGCGCCGGGGTTCTATGTAGTATTTGTACCTTAATGTGATAAATGGCCAACAAAAGGTCTGGTTTGTTTCCAGATTAAGAAAGGTTGACATAGATTGTTTCTTTTTCCTTCTCAGTTTTCTTAAATTTAATTCAACAGTTTTCCTTACACTGTTTTTAACGTGCCGTCATTCTGTACTTTCATCATAACATCCTGAAGAAGGCAGTTTGTCTCTGCCGAAATATTGATAAAGAATGTACTATTTTTTTTTTTTTTTTTTTTTTTTTTTTTTTTTTTTTTTCTTCTTTTTTTTCTTATTTCTTTTTTGAACCTCAGTTACAATATGACTCGCTACGAGTATGATACTGTGAGCGAAGCTGAACAGTTTAAACGTAAACAGAATGGGTTATAAATAATAATAATATCATTCTTTCGTTTAACATGGACAATCTTCGAAAATGTACAATATTTTCAATCAATTATAATTTAGCTATAATTCTCTCCGTCAACTGGCATTTGCACACTTTCTCTCTTTCTTTATTCTCTCTCCCCATCCTCTCTCTCCCTCCCCTCCCCTCTCTCCCTCTCTCTATCTTTAATCGTCCTCTCTCTCTCTCTCCCCCTCTCCCCTTCTCTGTCTCTCTTACCCTCCCTGCCACTCTCTCTCTCTCTCTCTCTCTCTAATACTGTGAGCGATGCTGAACAGTTTAAACATAAACCCTACCATTCTCTCTCTCTCTCTCTGATACTGTGAGCTATGCTGAACAGTTTAAACATAAACAGATAGGGTTATAAATAGCAATAATATCATTCTTTCGTTTAACATGGACAATCTTCGAAAATCTCTCTTTCTCGCTCACTCTCTCCCACCCCTCCCTCCGCTCTTTCTCTACCTCTCTCTCTCTCGCGCCCTCCCCTTGCCCCCCCTCTCTCTCTCTTCCTCTCTCAATCTCTCTCTCTCTCTCCCTCTCTCTCTCTCTCCCTCTCCCTCTCTCTCTCTCCCTCCCTCACTCTCCCTCCCTCACTCTCTCTCTCTCTATTACCATGCTTGTGTTTAAATGAATTAATAATAATGATATATTTTGCTGTTCGTCATAATTGTTTTCATCATTGGTTCACCTTAGTTAATACATTGACATTTGCAACGAGTCATTTACAATAGCATGATAGTACTGGGTTTCTCAGTCAAAAAGCCGAATGGAGAGCTCTCTTTCAAATATACAATTTGGGTCAAAGCCTTCTCCGTATTTGTATATACTTATTGACATTTTTGCAACAAGCAGAATAAAGTTAATATTTCTTATAGTTTGGTCCTGTTGCTTGTTCGGTTGGAAACCAAATAAAACGTCAGTTTCTTTTAATTTTATCTGTGAACCTGTCTTTATATAAATTTGCTTTTCTACGTTCTTCCAAAAAAGTGATATTCTTGGGCATTTAAAGAAAAAATGTTCAATGAAATCAATATCTCCACACAGACTACAGCGATTGTTTTCACGTTTTTTCATTTTGTGTAGTAAGATATTAGTGGGGTAGATATTATGCAATATCTTCCAGTGAAGTAGCCTTAGTCGCTCTTCCTTGGTGCAGTTGTTTGCTATCATCCAATTATTTCTTTCTATTTTATAGTTATATTTATTCATCCAAAAATGTATTGAGCAAGGAGTATTTGCTTTTTGTTTGGTAAGTAGTGATCTAAATTTTTTGGGAGTCCAGTTTTTAAGAGATTGAGGTTCTAGAGAGACAGTCGCTTCTTGAGTTTGGTTATTGTCAGCTCGCAATGATTGCGCAATGAGCGCGGTTCGCATTGCATTATAATCAAACAGCAGAGCAGGGTAGTCCCCGATTTTTTCTGCAATACGTGCAAGTGGTAATAATCCCTCGTCTGTCCATATATCTTGGACGTAATTTATGTATGCATTTGTCCATCTCTTGAAGAACAGAGGTCTGTTTCTGTACATTATCTCTTTGCTATTCCAGAGACAGGTATATTTGAATTCAGTATTGGGCAGGTATATATTTCTGAATTCAAGCCATTTAATTAGACATGATTTCCAGAATTTAGATTTGACTTTTTCGAGTCCTAAAAATGTTTTCGGATTGGCAGTAGCATTGAGGCAGCAAAGGTTTGTTCCAACTTCATTAAAGATGTAGGTTGGTATTAATTTCCATTTGGCAGATGTGTCTATTTTTAACTGAGTTATCCATGTCATCATAAAGGAGGCTTGCATATCTATTATGTTTATCATATTACAACCTCCATTCTCCCCTACGTTGCACATTACACATCTTTTTACCTTTTCAAAGGCTCGCGTATTTGTGTACTTCTTTTTCCATAAAAATCGAAATAAGATTGTATTTACTTTCTGTAGGATAGTGGCTGGAGCACTTAAAGCTTGCATTGGGTATACAAATTGTGAAATCAAGAAACTTTTTACAATACATAATTTGCCTGTGATACTAAGGTTTCTTTTAGACCATATACTTATTATTCTTTCTATTTTTTCGATTCTTACCGACCAATTCTCATTTATGTCTGATGCAGTGACATCATTTTTAAAGATTATACCTAAAATCTTTAGTTGTTTTTTCCATTTTAAGTCACAGAGATGTTCTCTGCTGTCCTTTTGAGATCCTAGCCACATTGCTTCCGTTTTGTTTTTATTAATTTTTAGTTGTGATATTTTCGTGAAATCAGTGACAAGCTTCATTGCATTTTCCAGATCTTGTTTTCCTTGTAATAGCATGCTAATGTCGTCAGCGTACATTGCTAATTTTATCATATCAATTGAGTTGTTAGTCTCTATCTGGGAGCGAGGTAATCGAAGTCCGTGTATGCTTGGATCGTTTCTAATCTTTATTGCAAGAATTTCCAGTCCGAGAATGAAGGCCATTGGCGAAAACGGGCAGCCTTGGCGAATTCCTGTCTCAATCGGGAATGGTTCGGAAATCCAGCCAAGGTAGTTAATACTACTTTCGGTCTCATTTGTGAGAACTTTAACCCAATGCGTAAAATTCTCGCCAAATCCGAATTTTCTGAAGGCCCATAGCATGAATTCCTTGGAGATAGAGTCAAATGCACGTGTATAATCTAGGGCCAATAAAATACCGGGTTTATTTTCATTATTCATATGTTCAATTACGTCATCTATTAATCGGATAATATTACTAGCTTTTCTACCCTTAATGAATCCCACTTGATCCTCTGAGATCAAATCACTTATAACATTCGACATCCTGAGCGCAAGGCATTTTGCTAATAATTTATAGTCTGTATTTGTAAGGGAGATGGGTCTCCAGTTACACAAGTTATCTCTTGTGAGGTCTTTTCCTTTATGGATTAAGGTTATAATAGCTTTTTTTTGTGAGGGAGACATTTCTCCTACATGAAAGGATCTTTGAATCGAGCCTACTAGTAGCTCTCTTATTCTCGACCAAAAGAATTTAATAAAACTTGTAGTCACTCCGTCACATCCCGGTGAAGAACCATTTTTCATTCTTTTTAACGCTTTAAGAAGTTCTTGTTCAGTTACTGGGTTTTCTAACGCTTCAGTTTGTTCTCGTGTCAGTTGTGGGATATCAGCTTCTCCTAAAAAAGTATTAGCCTGTGCCTCTGAGAAATCATCGGTTTTCTTAAAAACGTTTTTGTAGAATTTAACTTGTTCTTGTAGGATATCGCTTTGGGCGGTGACTGTGTTACCTTCTGCAGTTTGCAGTTTATCCATGATCTTCATGTTGGCTCGCATTTTTTCAAGCCCAAGAAAATATCTTGTGTTCTTTTCTCCTTCAGCAATATATTTTTCCTTTGATCGCTTTTGGGCGCTTTTTGCCTCATTTAATTCGTGGAGTTCTAGATTTTGTTTAACCTGGCCTCTGTGAGTCATAAGGTGTACATCATAAGGGTTGGAAGCCAGTTTTTTGTCCGTTTCATTAAGCTCTTTCGTAAGCAGGGAGCGTTCGGAAATTAATTTTCTTTTCTTTTCTTTACCATAAGCAATACAAAATTCTCTGATTTTAATTTTACATAGGTCCCATCTTATTTGCGGATCCATATTATCGGTTTCGATAACATAGTTCTCAATTAAACTGTTCATTTTTATAACAAAATCAGGGTCATTAAGATGATTGTCGTTGAATTTCCAAAAGGAGGGTCCTCTTTCTACTGGGGAGATGCAGTACTTCAGTCGAATTAGTCGGTGATCGGTGTGTGCCATCGAGATATTTTCACACTCATAACATTTATTTAGAGCAAAGTCGGAGGCAAGCATATAATCTAATCTCCTTGCTATAAATGGAAATTTTTTTGACCATGTGAAATCTTTCTCTTCTGCGTGTGAAAGTCTCCAGACATCATTTAAATTGGAATCAATTACCGTCTTATTAAATAGCTCAACGTCTTTAGCATTATGTTTTCTACCACTGATAATATCTAAATTATTATCCAGCACACAGTTGAAATCCCCGCAGATTATCTCGTTATTAGAGTTTTCTTTACAAATATAGACATCACGAAAAAATGCAGCTTTTTCATCTTCAGCATTAGGACCATATACATTAACAATGTGCAAATTATTCTCCTCCAGATGAACTTCAATCGCAACAATGCGTTGAGTGCTTAGGGTGCAGTTCACTTCATATGGAAAATGTTTACGTACGAGAATCACTTGTCCTTTACTGTGGTTAGTAGCCGTACTGTAAAATATTTTCCCTCCCCATTCCAGTTCCCACTGGATAATGTCGTTGTGCGTTATATACGTTTCTTGCAAACAAATTATATCGTAGCGTTCCTTTGAAAATTTATAAAATAATGTTTTTCGTTTTATTTTATTTCTCAGACCACGGACATTTAATGAGCAAATAGTTAGATTGGCCATTTTACTGTAAGTAGAATAATGAAGATACTATATATCGGATTAATATCGCAGTCCATTAATCTCAGTCCGTAAGACAAAAGCAAGGTCGCAGGGAGGAGGACAGAGGGGAAAACACTGTCACTGGTTAACCCCATTCCGATTGGGCCCCCATAGTGTCAGTTGAGACGGCGACGGTGTCGATGCCGGTGGTGGCAGTATCTTCCTCGTCTCCACGTGACGATAAGGTGTCGCGTCGTTTTCCAGGACACGCAACAGGGGGGGGGAGAGGTTGGTGGTCTCTTTCTCGAAGGTGTGTATGACCGTGCCCGCCGACCAAACGGTAACTTGGTTTGGTGAATAAAAAATACAATAGAATAAAATTAAATAAAAATGGCGCCGGGGTTCTATGTAGTATTTGTACCTTAATGTGATAAATGGCCAACAAAAGGTCTGGTTTGTTTCCAGATTAAGAAAGGTTGACATTGTTTCTTTTTCCTTCTCAGTTTTCTTAAATTTAATTCAACAGTTTTCTTTACACTGTTTTTAACGTGTCGTCATTCTGTACTTTCATCATAACATCCTGAAGAAGGCACTTTGTCTCTGCCGAAATATTGATAAAGAAAGTACTAATCTGGTAACTGCTGTGTCCTCTTTTTGTTATATTTAGTCAAGTTTTGACTAAATATTTTAACATCGAGGGGGAATCGAAACGAGGGTCGTGGTGTATGTGCGTGTGTGTGTGCGTGTGTGTGTGTGTGTGTGTGTGTGTGTGTGTGTGTGTGTGTGTGTGTGTGTGTAGAGCGATTCAGACTAAACTACTGGACCGATCTTTATGAAATTTGACATGAGAGTTCCTGGGTATGAAATCCCCGAACGTTTTTTTCATTTTTTTGATAAATGTCTTTGATGACGTCATATCCGGCTTTTCCTGAAAGTTGAGGCGGCACTGTCACGCCCTCATTTTTCAACCAAATTGGTTCACATTTTGGTCAAGTAATCTTCGACGAAGCCCGGGGTTCGGTATTGCATTTCAGCTTGGTGGCTTAAAAATTAATTAATGACTTTGGTCATTAAAAATCTGAAAATTGTAAAAAAAAATAAAAATTTATAAAACGATCCAAATTTACGTTTATCTTATTCTCCATCATTTGCTGATTCCAAAAACATATAAATATGTTATATTCGGATTAAAAACAAGCTCTGAAAATTAAATATATAAAAATTATTATCAAAATTAAATTGTCCAAATCAATTTAAAAACACTTTCATCTTATTCCTTGTCGGTTCCTGATTCCAAAAACATATAGATATGATATGTTTGAATTAAAAACACGCTCAGAAAGTTAAAACAAAGAGAGGTACAGAAAAGCGTGCTATCCTTCTTAGCGCAACTACTACCCCGCTCTTCTTGTCAATTTCACTGCCTTTGCCGTGAGCGGTGGACTGACGATGCTACGAGTATACGGTCTTGCTGAAAAATGGCAGCTACTTGACTAAATATTGTATTTTCGCCTTACGCGACTTGTTTACTTTTTGTTTTACTTCATTAAGCATATTTGCTTTCAAACTTGTTGTCTCGAGCTGACCCCCCGCGGGTTAGGGGGAGTCCCATATTGGTTGGGACGAGAAAGAATTTACCCGATGCTCCCCAGCATGTCGTAAGAGGCGACTAACGGATTCTGTTTCTCCTTTTACCCTTGTTAAGTGTTTCTTGTATAGAATATAGTCAATTTTTGTAAAGATTTTAGTCAAGCAGTATGTAAGAAATGTTAAGTCCTTTGTACTGGAAACTTGCATTTTCCCAGTAAGGTACGTTGCCAGCCCCTGGAGCAAATTTTTGATTAGTGCTTTTGTGAACAAGAAACAATTGACAAGTGGCTCTATCCCATCTACCCCCTTCCCCCGTCGCGATATAGCCTTCGTGGTTGAAAACGACGTTAAACACCAAATAAAGAAAGAAAGAAAGTTTCGAGCTGGGGATGTTTTGTAGTTATTTTTTTATTTTCTCAACAAGAAAGTTGCTGCAATTACTTGAACTGTATTTTATATATTTGTGGTTCCTGAAATCTCTCCCTAAATTTCGACACAGACATAACCTAGACCAAAAGATATGTATGGCCTGTGTCTCACTCTCGGTGGCTTGATCTTGGTGCATTTTACCTATTTCTAATGCAATCAACCACTGAAGTGTCTTGCTGTGTGAGTGTTCCTTCTCAAAAGTCAAGAGAATCCGCGTCTTTCTTTTGGTCTTAATATACAAAGAGCGTGTACAGGTAATCTATACTTCTATAATTTAAAGCCTTCGATACTGCTGTTCATGTGGATTCCCGTATACTGAAAGGGAAAGTTAACTGAGTTGTAGGAGTCTCTTCTATCTTATGCTTATGAAACCTTTCTTTAATAATGTTTTCTATCCTATGTTTATGAAACCTTTCTTTAATAGTGCACGTAACACGGTTTCTTACAAGCCGACTACGAAAACGGTTACGCAGACTGTGTGTTTCTCCGTCGGATTGTTTACATTTTACTCACTAACTTGTTCCGATTGACCCTTCTCGAAAACATATTCTGAGGTTATGTTGAGTCAGCAAACTTCTCTTCAAGCATTACCATTGTGCTACCCGTGTCTTTTTCTTCTCCTTATACACTTCAACAACAAAAACTCCATGATTATTTCAGCACAAAGACTATGGACCGAACCGCAAATGCTGCCCCGATAGTTTTAGACATGAGCTGTTTGCAGTAACTATACACGCTTGGGCCCAACAAAGCCCGTCTAGCTAATAATGTGTATAATGTGGGTGTCCCCACTCACCTGGTGTCTGTGTTTGACTTGGGCCGTTTGCAGTAACTATAGACGCTTGGGCCCAACAAAGCCCGTCTAGCTAATAATGTGTATAATGTGGGTGTCCCCACTCACCAGTGTCTGTGTTTGACTTGGGCTGTTTGCAGTAACTATAGACGCTTGGGCCCAACAAAGCCCGTCTAGCTAATAATGTGTATAATGTGGGTGTCCGCACTGACTCACTTGGTGTCTGTGTTTGACTTGGGCTGTTTGCAGTAACTATAGACGCTTGGGCCCAACAAAGCCCGTCTAGCTAATAATGTGTATAATGTGGGTGTCCCCACTCACCTGGTGTCTGTGTTTGACTTGGGCTGTTTGCAGTAACTATAGACGCTTGGGCCCAACAAAGCCCGTCTAGCTAATAATGTGTATAATGTGGGTGTCCTCACTCACTTGGTGTCTGTGTTTGACTTGGGCTGTTTGCAGTAACTATAGACGCGTGGGCCCAACAAAGCCCGTCTAGCTAATAATGTGTATAATGTGGGTGTCCCCACTCACTTGGTGTCTGTGTTTGACTTGGGCCGTTTGCAGTAACTATAGACGCTTGGGCCCAACAAAGCCCGTCTAGCTAATATTGTGTATAATGTGGGTGTCCCCACTCACCAGTGTCTGTGTTTGACTTGGGCTGTTTGCAGTAACTATAGACGCTTGGGCCCAACAAAGCCCGTCTAGCTAATAATGTGTATAATGTGGGTGTCCCCACTCACCAGTGTCTGTGTTTGATTTGGGCTGTTTGCAGTAACTATAGACGCGTGGGCCCAACAAAGCCCGTCTAGCTAATAATGTGTATAATGTGGGTGTCCCCACTCACCAGTGTCTGTGTTTGACTTGGGCTGTTTGCAGTAACTATAGACGCGTGGGCCCAACAAAGCCCGTCTAGCTAATAATGTGTATAATGTGGGTGTCCCCACTCACCAGTGTCTGTGTTTGACTGGGGCTGTTTGGGAAACTGTACGGTGTTTTGTGTTTGAACCTGTAACCTGCCAGGGTCACTTGTTCCCGTGCCTGTGTGGCTTTCTCCTAAATGTTTACCCCGAATTACCGTAACCTTGTTCGGGGTTAAAGGCTGGTTGGGTGTTATGCGTAAGGGGGGCTTGGGTGAGATAGGTAGTGACTACATTCATGGAGCTCGACATTTCAGAGTTGTTGTGTTTTTAATTGATCTCAGTTGACAAAGATTGTGTTAACATAGGGCGGCCGTGTGTGCATTACAGTCCCCCGGCTGTTACTGAAAACCAGTACGCGATTGACGTTCTTCTGTATTCTGTATTACTCGTTTCGCGTTCCAGGACAAATGTCAAATACCATATTTTTTTAAAAAAATAGTGACTGCATGGTCGTATGCCATTTTGATTGCACTTTAATTACATTTGTAATGCATTTCAACCTTCCTTATCTGACATATCATTCACTATCCTCAATTAATTTTAATCAATTTTCCACCCAAAATATGAAGGCCAGAGATGAACTAACGACAAATGCTCTATTTCTTCTTTTTTATGCCGTAATGTTAATATAATGGTCAAGTTGATGCAGACTTTAAACGTGACACTTTTTGAACATTC
This sequence comes from Littorina saxatilis, assembly GCF_037325665.1. Lineage (NCBI taxonomy): Eukaryota > Metazoa > Mollusca > Gastropoda > Littorinimorpha > Littorinidae > Littorina > Littorina saxatilis. The sequence continues at coordinate 35,910,409 of NC_090246.1, forward strand.
GATCTCGTTCGCACCACGTTTGGTCTCTCCCAGTTTCTTTCCTAATTCAATGTTCCCCACACAACATACCTGGCTATTCCGTGGCTGACTCGGCAAAGTGAAACACTCGACTCAACACTATATACATGTTTGATTTAATTTCTCTTCATATTTTGTCACATTTGTACCTCCGTGTCCCAAGTCTTCTTCTTCTTCTTCTTCTTCGTCTTTGTATTAAAACTCCAATGTACTCTCGTGGTGTTTTTTACAATAGTGGGATTTTACGTGTATGACCGTTTTTACCCCGCCATTTAGGCAGCCATACGCCGATTTCGGGGGAGTTTCGAAACAATCTCCCCGGCTTTTTCTCCTTCTCCATGACTGACTCGCCTAACTGGAGAGGACAAAAAATAGGGCCTTGTGTTGATACCAGTCCCCTGTTACTAGAAAACAGTACTCGAATGACGTTCTTCCAGTGCAGAGCGAAAACAAGGGGTAGAGGTGAAAATCATAACCGTGTCAGCACTGGCCCCCATTGTCCTTATAGTGCAATGGAGCGTGGGGGAGGGGTGATGTTAAGGAGGGGGGAGTGGGTGGGGGGTGGGTGGATGGGGGTTGAGGGGTGGAGGGGTAGTGTTCAAAGGCACACTTCTACTCGTGAAAACAGTTGGTCAGAACAATTGTATGCAGATACTTGCACAAAAAAACCATTGCCGCATACAATCAACAGAATAAATGGAGCACAACAAGCTAAGCTTATAAGCGTGCTCTTAAAAAGCAATATAATATCTTATTTGGCTGACAAATACAAGGTATATGGAAAGCGTAATGGGATAATTTTTTAACGGGGAAAATACTCGTTGGGCTCACCATCTTACATCTGGCCTGGCTTTGACGTCCATGGGATAAGAACATCACTCCACCTGCATGATACATACCTATAACGTACAATTCTCGTTTTTGACTCTGCTTTTTCCGTAATTTTTATTTATTTTTTAAGCTGAATTATAATTTGGAAACTGCACATAATATGATCAGCAATCTGATGAGCAATGTGCCTCGTTAATTCAGTAAAGTTGTAAATTCTCAGAAGTTAATGCGCGGTAAGCAGCAAAGCTGTTGATTTTTGGTGCTTGTTCAAATAAAAAGATACTCTTTCCCCATAAAAAAAAAGCTTCAACAGGTCTGTGGTCTGGAACATGATTGCGTGCATTGGAAGGACGCTAACTTTAACATTTCAGCGCAAAACGAAAACAAGACAGGGGTGAAAATCTATAACCGTGACACCACTGCCGACCATTGTGATCAAAGTGCAATGAAGCCTGGAAGAAATTATAAAGCAACTACTTCCGGCTTCCCGCTGTCTGTTTTTAAGCACTGCATTCAACAATTTCACGCATCACTATACGTGGCTCCCCCTGAATAAGCCAACAACGTGCGACCCGGTGCCGTAACTTGGGTTGAGAACTGATCTTTGGGGAATTAGCTTTCTGGGATAACATCTTGTTTTCGACTGTGTTATCTCACTTTTTTTGGTCTTTTATCAAAGTTTGCTGTCCCGTCTTGTTTCTGGGATAATATTCACTTGGCGAAACTGTCGGTCTTCTGTTCCCGTAACAGATTTGTACGATCAGTGAAAGTGCTGTTATTAAGGTTGGGCATTTTCCCCAAGAGAACTGAAACGTAACATCGCAATCAAAACACAAGAAAGGTACGTTGTTGGAACGTTTGTTATTGACAAAACACTACGTTACAATCACAAATATAACGACCCAACGGTCTTTTAAGTGCACACACAAACAATTTGTAAACACAACTTAGCTTAACATCGCAGCATGTGTGCTTTGTTTTTACATTAAGTCAAGTTTTGACTAAATGTTTTAACATAGAGGGGAAATCGAGACGAGGGTCGTGGTGTATGTGTGTGTGTGTGTGTGTGTGTGTGTGTGTGTGTGTGTGTGTGTGTGTGTCTGTCTGTCTGTCTGTCTGTCTGTCTGTGTCTGTGTGTGTGTCTGTGTGTGTGTCTGTGTGTGTCTGTGCGTGTGTGTGTGTGTAGAGCGATTCAGAGTAAACTACTGTACCGATCTTTATGAAATTGTACATGAGAGTTCCTGGGTATGATATCCCCAGACTTTTTTTCATTTTTTCGATAAATGTCTTTTATGACGTCATATCCGGCTTTTTGTAAAAGTTGAGGCGGCACTGTCACACCTTCATTTTTCAATCAAATTGATTGAAATTTTGGCCAAGCAATTTTCGACGAAGGCCGGACTTCGGTATTGCATTTCAGCATGTAGGCTTAAAAATTAATTAATGACTTTGGTCATTAAAAATCTGAAAATTGTAATTAAAATTATTTTTTTTATAAAACGATCCAAAATTACTTTTATTTTATTCTTCATCATGTTCTGATTCCAAAAACATATAAATATGTTATATTTGGATTAAAAACAAGCTCTGAAAATTAAAAATATAAAAATTATGATTAAAAAATAAATTTCCGAAATCGTTTTAAAAACAATTTCATCTTATTCCTTGTTGGTTCTTGATTCCAAAAACATATAGATATGATATGTTTGGATTAAAAACACGCTCAGAAAGTTAAAACGAAGAGAGGTACAGTAAAGCGTGCTGTGCAGCACAGCGCAACCGCTACCGCGCTAAACAGGCTCGTCATTTTGACTGCCTTTGCACTAGCGGCGGACTACGGTCATTGTGAAAAAATGCAGTGCGTTCAGTTTCATTCTGTGAGTTCCACAGCTTCACTAAATGTAGTAATTTCGTCTTACGCGACTTGTTTCTTCTTCTCTTTGTACTTATTCTTTTTGTCTCAGTTCCTTTCTTCTAATCTGTAGTTGTCGTTGTCATCGTCATCGCCGCCGTTGTTGGATTTTCCTTAGTTGCCGTCTTATTGTCTCCATCTGTGGTTCTTTGATATGTTCAGCGAATTTAAATCAGCGACATGTTAGTCCCTGGAGCGTCCACCTTAATAATTTGACAAGTAGCTTTCATTACTAAAAAGTCTGCAAGAACAGCAAATAACTTTGTTTATGCAACGAAACCAAACATACATCAGAACAAAGAGACTACGGCAAAGAATGCGATTGATAAAAATCCTTCTCAACGTAGTTATTAACACGACGTTACAAGCCAATAAGCCTACATGTATTCGTCCATATTAAGCAGCTATAAAAGCCTTCCGTAATTTAGTTCACTCGCAAACACAAGCACTATTTTTCTGCAAATGCTCTATGCACCAAACACGTTCTCGCACTTAAAGACCCCCAGTGCAGTCCATTACTGATCCAGGAAATTTACTGCCCTGCAATTCATTTGCTGCGCTGAGAAAACTCATGTCCTGTTGAACCTTCGAGTCGCCTTTTCATCGTGTGACGATATCAATCTTGTTGAAAGCACCAACAGCCTAAACCCACGCTGAGAAAATCAAAGTTGACCATATTTATATATATTTTGTTGACATTTATTGTGAAAAGACTTCTGTCTCACTGACACTTTATTCTTTCAAGAGTGAAGACACAGATGCATACTTTGGTTTCCATTCCATTTGATATGGTTTGATTTAAAAAGTGACGGTTTGTCCAGTGTGCATTTGCTACCTTAGTTTTATCATCACGAGGAGAGGGCTATTCCTCAAAGCATAGTTCTGGTAGTCAAACATGCATTTGTGGATGGACAAAAATATAAGATATATTACTTCAACCAGGTGAAGCACAGCAAAAAAATGGGTTCATGTACTTGTTCAGTTATGTGTGTGTGTGTGTATGTGTGTCTGTCTGTGTGCTTGTATGTCTGCCTGTGTCCGTTCTTATGTGTGTCAGTCATGTCCCCCTTCTCATCAGGCGTCCACCTTTTCAGCTTTGTTTGCGACTGAGGAGAGACACACATTCTTTATTCATCTGCATGCCAAGTATTTACTTCACAAAAAGTAGTTTGCCAAGCCTGGGTGTAGGTACTCTGGGTTAGTTTTCATCCGTCCAAACCATGCTTTCAGTTTACCGTGCTTTGTGTTTATGTGTGTGTGCACCTAGGTAATGAAGGTATTGATTTCAACGCGAACTGAAATCAGTCTACTCGCTTTCATTGCTTCGGTAAAGCACTGAGAAGCAACTGAAAGGCATTGATGTCGATTGCTTTGACACGCTTTTTAGCTGCTGTGCATATGAGACCACTATGGAATTATCTCTGAATGTTCATTGTTAGACTTTATTGTATGTATATTTGCAAGGAAATACTTTGGCAGTAAGACGTGGCCGAAGAGTGGCATGAAGTAAAACAGGATTCACAATATACTGCAATACAGTAAAGGGCAATAATGCTTCATTACCTCGAACAGATAGAAACGACAATTCAACACAATTAAATTATAACAAAACTAAAACGAGACGGGGGTGAGAATGTATGTGTGTGTGTGTGTGTGTGTGTGTGTGTGTGTGTGTGTGTGTGCGTGCGTGCGCGCAACTCTGTGTTCTTATGCGTCTGTCTGTCTGTATGTCTGTCTGTATGTCTGTCCCTCTGTCTCTGTCTCTGTCTCTGTCTCTCTCTGTCTCTCTCTGTCTCTCTGTCTCTCTGTCTCTCTCTCTGTCAGTATGTCTGTCTGTCTGTCTGTCTCTCTCTCTCTCTCTCTCTCTCTCTGTGTCTCTCTGTGTCTCTCTCTCTCTCTTTCAGTCTCTCTCTCTGTCTGTCTCTCTCTCTCTCTCTTTCTCTATCTCCCTCTCTCTCTCTTTCTCTTTCTCTCTGTCTGTCTGTCTGTCTGCCTCTCTTTCTCTCTGTCTCTCTCTCTGTTTCTCTCTCTCTCTCTCTCTCTCTCTCTAGATCTCTCTCTCTCTTTCTCTCTCTCTCTCTCTCTCTCTCTCTCTCTCTCTCTCTCTCTCTCTCTCTCTCTCTCCCCCTCAGATTGCACCGGATTGTTCCATTTTCCTTATTTATATCAACATTTTCCGGGGGAGCATGCCCCCGGACCCCCCTAAGAGGTTAGAACGCTTCGCGTCATCGAATTGTCCCTAAAAGAAATTTGGAAACCCCCCCTTAAAACTGATGTGACCCGCCCCTGACTCGTGCCTGCTTCGCAGGAAAATCTGCATTTTGCAACACGCAGAGAGAGAGAGAGAGAGAGAGAGAGAGAGAGAGAGAGAGAGAGAGAGAGAGAGAGAGAGAGAGAGAGAGAGAGATTGGATTGGATTGTTTACTCATTTAGGCCATAGCCCCTTATGAGGGGTGAACATAATTATATGCAATGACATAATGACATTTGCACACAAATCAAATGAAATAAATCATACACGAACTAAGACATTACATTTCAAATAAAATATATCGTAGGCTTACATGAACTAAGACATAACAACACTACGTAGCCGAAATGCTTTGTACACATAAACTGACAACTTTCGAACAATACCTTCATTCACCGATGCCATAAGCATAGAAAACTTGTGTAAACTTGGGTTTCTATAAAACAGAGAGAGAGAGAGAGACAGATCAAATCAAATCAAATCAAATCAAATCAAAGCAAATCAAAGCAAATCAAAATTTATTTTACGAGGGTTATGGCATAAGCAATACAAACTAGCTTCTTTTCAACCAGCCCACGCACGCCCAGAGAGGGACTACTCTAATCGTATATACATATATACACATGTAAATAATTTTCTGCATGCCAGAAGGCTGTATGTACTTACTATCTACCTAGTCGTTATAGTGCCTTCTGCTAGTCTGAAAGTCGGTTTTTCATTTGTGGTTCTCACAATGAATCCGAGAGTAAAAGACTCAGCTTATCTCTACCACTGAGCGTCAGTTTGGTTCAGCTAGTGGTGCGTTTCTTTTGTGCGGGGATTTTCATTACGAGAAACGGGGATTTTGAAAGGTACGGTCCCTCTGCTGGTATACATTCACTGAATTTTTCTGGTTACTCTCAGAAGTCAGTGAATCCTTTGTGGTTTTTTAAGTATCACGCCTCGCAGTCAATTCTTGGATAGGCCTAATCATGTAGGCCGAAGTCCTTTCTTTCTCCAAGTAATTCCAAGCCTTGCCAATCAAGTTGCATCATTCGGATGATCATTCTTGAAGTCATTTCTTTTGTTATTTTGAATAGGGGTATCAGGTTTTCAGTTCGGTTTTAACAATGACAGTATTAGTTTGTCAATTTGCTGGAATATAATCAATTATTTAGGCATCCAGTGTCACAAACCTTGATTTGTACGTGTTATTCAAACAAGCGTCAAACAGGAGTGAGAGTGGTTTTCGCGCAGTCTTAATTTTCAATCTTGGCAAATGCAGTTCCTTCCACAGCATTGCACTACTCACCCTGAAAAGCTACATACTTTTAAAGTTGTACAACTGTCTAACCGATGGCAGCTTGCGTACAGAGGAAATTTATAAGGGTATTTACTCGGTGTGTAAGACATACACCAGTAGGTTCTTTAACGAAAACGACTTTTAACAAGGCAAGGCAAAGAATTTATTTCAGCAAACCCAATAGGGGTACATGAAAAAGAAGACAAGTCGCGTAAGGCGAAAATACAATATTTAGTCAAGTAGCTGTCGAACTCACAGAATGAAACTGAACGCAATGCCATTTTACTCGTAGCATCGTCAGGCCACCGCTCATGGCAAAGGCAGTGAAATTGACAAGAAGAGCGGGGTAGTAGTTGCGCTAAGAAGGATAGCACGCTTTTCTGTACCTCTCTTTGTTTTAACTTTCTGAGCGTGTTTTTAATCCAAACATTTCATATCTATATGTTTTTGGAATCAGGAACCGACAAGGAATAAGATGAAAGTGTTTTTAAATTGATTTCGACAATTTAATTTTGATAATAATTTTTATATATTTAATTTTCAGAGCTTGTTTTTAATCCGAATATAACATATTTATATGTTTTTGGAATCAGCAAATGATGGAGAATAAGATAAACGTAAATTTGGATCGTTTTATAAATTTTTATTTTTTTTTACAATTTTCCAATTTTTAATGACCAAAGTCATTAATTAATTTTTAAGCCACCACGCTGAAATGCAATACCGAAGTCCGGGCTTCGTCGAACATTACTTGACCAAAATTTGAACCAATTTGGTTGAAAAATGAGGGCGTGACAGTGCCGCCTCAACTTTCACGAAAAGCCGGATATGACGTCATCAAAGACATTTATCAAAAAAATGAAAAAAACGTTCGGGGATTTCATACCCAGGAACTCTCATGTCAAATTTCATAAAGATCGGTCCAGTAGTTTAGTCTGAATCGCTCTACACACACACACACACGCACACACGCACACACACACATACACCACGACCCTCGTTTCGATTCCCCCTCGATGTTAAAATATTTAGTCAAAACTTGACTAAATATAAAAAAAAAAAACACCACCACAAACTGTTTCAACATACACATAAGCTTACTCGAACATACACCTAAGCTTATTCGGTTGAAAAGATAAGGATTTCATAACTCAAAAATAGAAATTCACGGATTCATTAAAGGCAGTTATTGGGCAGAGGAAACGATCCCCTCACAGTAAAGTAAAGGATACCACGCTGCCGCAATAATGGATTTGTTTGGGCCGGTAAAGGCTCAGTATAAGATTATAGAGTCAGCCACAGTTTGACAACTGTTCGCCCTGTGTCGGTCTGTTGTTTGAACCTCTGTTGAACTGTAAAGGGATATCTATATATTGGAACCGGGTTCCAGCGTGTGTGCGTGTGAAACTGACTACTTTCAAGTGACATGTTGTTTGGTGTCCGCGTCAGGCATGTCAATTACATCGTAACTGTGGCTGGGTGAAACTGACGTGGTTGAAGTCTTGAAAGTACAGTGTTCTTGTGCATGTCGGATTGTAGGCCTATGTGTATGTGTGTGTCTTCTGTGGATAAGCCATATTCTTCATGGATTTAAGCAGTACACAACAGTATGAAGAGTAAGTATTGTTGCGGCTGTCAGGCAGTTGCTTAATTATTTTTATTCTGTACTGTACGCTAGTGTATACAAGGCCAACAACAACAACTACTACAACAACAACAACAACAACAACAACAACAACAACAACAACAACAACAACAACCAGCAACAGTCGCAGTAAAAATGACAATTATCAATCTAGGCCGGTGATAAAACACGGATTTCACATCATTCGCATATCGATATAACTACTTTATAAAAACAAAAGTTATTTTAAAAAGGCAGGTTCATCCCTTTCGTTTGGAAAAGATAGGCCCGAATTCCTTTCACGCAATACGAAACACATACAATCCACATATTATATTTTCAGACCGGGGCAGTATAATTATGCCAATTACCGGAATTTTCGAGTTGCAAAATAGGATTGCAGTGTGAAGACCCATAATTACATCATGATTATGGTTTCTTGGTATGCGGAATCTGTCCTATTTGTTGTTGTAGTATCCGGTTTCTTCAAAATAAAAATAAAAACGTGACTGTAGGTTCGAAGCCGTTGTTGTAGTAGTTGTTGTTGTTGCTGGTGGTGGTGGTTGCGGTGGTAGTGATGGTGGTATATTATACATGTTGCTGTGTGTCAAAGATACAGAGACAGAGAGAAACAGAGAGATATAGACCTGGAGGGGAGTACACGAAAAACCAAGTTGCAATTACAACACACACACACACACACACACACACACACACACACACACACACACACACACACACACACACACACACACACACACACACACACACACACCAACAACACGATAACGACAGAGGCTCAGAACAAACAGAAAGCACACACGAGATCAAAACAGGAAAAAAATGTCCAAATACCGAATCCTATATATATATTGATATACACCACAGTAAAAACAAGTCGCGTAAGGCGAAATTACTACATTTTGTCAAGCTGTCGAACTCACGGAATGAAACTGAACGCACTGTAGTTTTTCACCAAGACAGTACAGCTTCGTCAATCCCTGCGAGAAGGAAATCGCTCACCTTCCACGTGCAAAACGCAGTGAAATTAACACGCCAGAATAGCGCGGTAGCGTGTTGTGCTAAGCAGGAAAGCGCGCTTTTCTGTATTCTTGTTAACTTTCGGAGCTTGTTTTGAATACAACCTATCATATCTATATGTTTTTGGAATCAGGAAATGATAAAGAATAAGATGAAATCATTTTTTGGATCGATTTCTTACATTTTTATCGTAAGACTAATTACTCTATTTTTGTTAATTGTGATCACATTTTAAGAGTAAACATGACATATGTATATATTTTTAGATTCAGAATATGATGAAGAATACGATGCAATCAATTTTAAATCTGTTTGCGAAAAATCGATTTTAATGACAACTTTAATGAGCAAACTCATTAATTAATTTTTAAGCCTCCAAGCTGAAATGCAATACCAAAGTCCGGGCTTCGTCGAAGATTACTTGACCTAAATTTCAACCAATTTGGTTGAAAAATGAGAGCGTGACAGTGCCGCCTCAACTTTCACGAAAAGCCGGATATGACGTCATCAAAGCTATTTATCAAAAAAATGACAAAAAAATGTCTGGAGATACCATACTCAGGATCTTTCATGTCACGTTTCATGAAGATCGGTCCAGTAGTTTTCTCTGAATCGCTCTACACACACACACACACACACACACACACACACACATACACCACGACCCTCGTCTCGATTCCCCCTCTAAAACTTGACTAAATGTAAAAACTAGCGCAATGTACCCATGCTTTGGTTTCGCTGAGGTGGAACGTAACGCCGGTATCACACATTATCTTAATCCCCTGTATCCCCCCCCCCCCCCCCACCCCCACCCTAGAACTGCTTTGATGCCTCTCTAATATCAACATTGGAAAAGTGCTCTGTTTAGTTTCAGTGGACGGTACAATGATTTCATTGATCAATGGTGTATATTGTTTACCTAGCGTAGCTTTGTGCGTGCTGGGTCGTGTGCAGTGCTGATTGCATGAATAGATAATTGGTATACCGTTCTCTGCAGTAATCGATAAGTATAATCAGTGGGAGTTCACTCAGTGGTGAGAGGAGGAAAATGCAAGGGGAATGGGGGATGGGGTACTAAACATATGTTTTCTTCATCTGAGGGAAAGCCACTTTGCAGTGATACAGTTTGCGTGTACGATATATGCAAAGACACAAGATGACAATATATTTATCTGCAGTCTGTCTGTCTGTCTGTCCGTCTGTCTGTCTGTCTGTCTGTCTATCTGTCTGCCTACCTGTCTGCCTACCTGTCTGTCTGAATGCATGCATGCCTGCCTATATGTCTCTCTGTCTCTGCCTGCCTGCGTGCATGCATGCCTATAATAATTATGTCACTCTGTCTCTGCCTGCCTGCCTATATCTACCTGCCTGTCTGTCTGTCTGTCTGTCTGTCTATTTGTCTGTCTCTCTGTCTGTCTGGGTGTTTTTTTCCTGTCTGCTTGTCTGGACTGTCAGTATGTCAGCTCGACAATCTTCTAATCTCCCGGCCTTGGCATTTTATGTGGTTGTAAGTGCATATCTTCAAATTCTCATGCTTCTCGACGTGTAGTATTGCCGTCGAATAGCTCCTTTGAGGGCGAGCATAACGTGAAGAGGTGATGCCGTTGTTCACACTTACATCGCGACACTAACTGCTGGGCATAAGATTTAACAACTGGTGCACATTTGGTAGACTGTAATTTGCATATGTTACAAAGCTGGTAACATGCGAACACCGAGTTAGAAAGATTCTCCGCCTGAGAGAGAAAGAGAGAGAGTGCGAGAGAGAGAGAGTGCGAGAGAGAGAGAGACAGACAGACAGACAGACAGACAGACAGACAGACAGACAGACAATAGGTTTGCAAACTTTGCTTGTTTTCTCACTCTGATCTGTGCCAAATAACACCAAAGGTCGCATTATGTTCTCTCAATGGCTATCAAGTTTTACTTGTCTCTCTACAGCTTCGACAAGGAGAACAGCCCGATGGTCCGGCTGGAGGAGCAGATGAAGCTCCAGCACCTGGAGGAGCTTCAGGAGGAGTTCGACAAGCACAAGCCTGCGGACATCCGCATCACCCAGGGCCCATGCCGGCCCGACAAGATTGTCAAGCGCGTTCCGGGCTGCATGAACCTCAAGGAGTTCCAGGACGTGGTGGCCAAGGTGCTGGGGACGTACGAGTATAATGACTACCTGGAGAAACTCTTCACAAAGGTACGTTGGGTACGAGTATAATGACTACCTGGAGAAACTCTTCACTAAGGTACGTTGTATACGAGTATAATGACTACCTGGAGAAACTCTTCACGAAGGTACGTTGCTAATTCTTCTTCCTCTTTGTTGATCGGCTGAAACTCTCACGATCTTTTACGTGTATGGCCGTTCTCACCCCACCATTTAGGCAGCCATGTGCCGCTTTTTGGGGAAGCATATGCTGGGTATTTTCGTGTTTCTATAACCTACCAACCTCTGACATGGATTACGGGATCTGTTCCGTGAATTGACTCGATTGTACCGAGAAGACAGCGGTTAAGCGGGTGGAGAAGGTTTAAGTAGCCTAAATGAATGCAGATTTGAACATACGGTTGTTTTTTCTACGTCATTCAGCTGGACACGTCATGTGACGGCTACGTGGACTGGGAGGAGTTCCTGACCTACATGATGCTGCTGTACAGGGAGAACGACTACCTGCGGACCAAGAAGGACATCCCCTTCCAGGTGGAAGCCGTCATCAGGCACATCGTGCAGAACAGGGTGCGTGCAACGCTATTCTCTACTCGCTACAGCGGAACCCCCCTTTTAAGACCTCAACAAATCTGAAAAATTGAGTTTGATGGGACGAACAAGATACACATCAGATTAATTGGGTGGCCGAGTGGTAACTCACTTGCGCTCGGAAGCGAGAGGTTGCGAGTTCGACCCTGGGTCAGGGCGTTAGCAATTTTCTCCCCCCTTTCCTAACCTAGGTGGTGGGTTCAAGTGCTAGTCTTTCGAATGAGACGAAAAACCGAGGTCCCTTCGTGTACACTACATTGGGGTGTGCACGTTAAAGATCCCACGATTGACAAAAGGGTCTTTCCTGGCAAAATTGTATAGGCATAGATAAAAAAAATGTCCACCAAAATACCCGTGTGACTTGGAATAATAGGCCGTGAAAAGTAGGATATGCGCCGAAATGGCTGCGATTTGCTGGCCGATGTGAATGCGTGATATATTGTGTAAACAAGAAGAGCAAACGCTCGATCGAGTCACTTTCGCAGTTCTGAATATTATATGAGGCATCAGATGGACAGGAAGAAATTGCTATTCACAACACAATGAGTCACGTTCACATAAAATTTGAGCCCGGTCACTTTTATAGTTTCCGAGAAAAGCCCAACGTTAAGTTGTGTGTTGCCGAACAGAAAAGGCTAGTTATCTCCCTTGTTTTTCTGATAACGTTCGTAAAAGGCTACAGATGTAAATACTTTGATGTAAAGAATAATCCTACAAAGTTTCAATCACATCCGATGAACTTTGTCAAAGATATAAAATGTCTAATTTTTCCTTTGACGCTGACCTGTGACTTTGAAAAAGGTCAAAGGTCAACGAAACCATCGTTAAAGTGTAGAGGTCATTGGAGGTCACGACTAAACAAAATATGAGCCCGATCGCTTTGATAGTTTCCGAGAAAAGATATAAAATGTCTAATTTTTCCTTTGACGCTGACCTGTGACCTTGAAAAAGGTCAAAGGTCAACGAAACCATCGTTAAAGTGTAGAGGTCATTGGAGGTCACGACTAAACAAAATATGAGCCCGATCGCTTTGATAGTTTCCGAGAAAAGTCCAACGTTAAGGTGGTGTCTACGGACGGCCGGCCGGACGGCCGGCCGGACAGACTAACACTGACCGATTACATAGAGTCACTTTTTCTCAAGTGACTCAAAAATTCCATCTCACACGGCATAAATAGATCCCTGCGCCTTGAGTCCGAGTCTGGAGATACGCGCGCGATATAAGACTTCATATAACTATAATAATGATGAAGAGATAAACATTTTGCTTCGGGTTTTAGGTTTGCTCCGTCAAAGAAAAGTAGAATGCAAACTCAACCAAGAAGAGAGTTTTGGTGTGTCTGTTTCTTTGCTCTATTGCTTTGACTCTTGCTTTTCATCAGTACAGTCTTACACATCTAAGAGACTACAAAGAATGTGTACGTACGGCTAAGTGAAGAAATATTTATAAATCAGATGTTCTTAAAAAAATTTTTTTTTAATTTAAATCTTAAAAAATTCAGGTCTTAAAAAGGAGGGAGTCGTAAAATGGGGGTAAATCCACAGAGGCTATGAACCGAAAATCTAAGAGAAACGAGGGTCTTAGAAGGGAAGTGAGTCTTGAATGGGGGGGGGGGGGGGGGGGGGGGGGGGAGGTTACTTGCTCTTTTTCTCGTTTCTCATCAAAGTTGTTCTTGATTGTGTTCGCCGGTGACTCCGTTGTCCTTTTGCTTTCCCTTCTTTCCTCCCTTCCCTTTGAAAAATGTATGTATTTAGTTTGTCATTGTACCTAAATTAGTACCCATAGAGGGTGGGCTTAGCCATAAAACAAGTAGCAGACCAAAGTTTAATAGTTATTAAAATTCATTTTATGGAAAAACGTTTCAGCTGTAACGGATTTTGTCATGAAGAAGAGCCGCGTTGCAGTTGTGAATGAGTCTGATCTGAAAGTATCAAGCAAGTGTTCGTTTGTTCTTTTTGCAGCAAGAAGTGACGACAAAAATTGTAGCTGTGGATGCTCCGACCAGATACGTCACAATAAGCAAGGTGAGAGCAAATGAATATACTGTTCAGGCCCGGATCTGGGGGGTGGGTTCCTGGGGATCCGGAACCCCCCCCCCCCCCCCTGGCCATCCAATGTACCTCTCAGAGAAAAAAAAAAAGTGGACTTTGGACCCCTGCCTTCAGTTGGAACACCCCCCCCCCCCCCCTCAAACGAACTTATGAACATCTGTTTCACACCCTGTTAGTGTAATGGTAAATGTCACGCACACACACGAAGGTATGTATTTTAAAATAATTCTAAATTGGTGCTGATATTTTAAAATGATATATTCAGTTAACCGTTGTTTTGTTTCCGAAATGACATGTACACATGCATATAGTCATAACCCGTTGATTTCCTTTTTTCAGTTATGAAATCCTTTTTTCTTCTTTTATTTTCTTCCATCGGAATGAGCTTAGGTATATCACGTTGAAACAGTTTGTATTTCATTCTTTTTTGTCATCTTTTTTTTCATGTACTCATGGGGTTTCTTGAATACATTCTTTGCCTTTCCTTGCCTGGCCTTGCTAATATAAGTATATGCTTGAGTACGGATCGTCAATGTCACAATATCGAAATAGAATAACGTTTTGTATGAACCAAAGGCGTCTATGTGGTCAAAATAAACTCTTAATTACGTATTCAATGTGAACGGCTGTTGATCCCTAAAACTCGCTGAGGAGATGCCAGTGTGTCGTCTATGTAGAAAACGCTACTTTTAAAATGAGTTGAAGCTGGTATGAACAGACAGCCAAGTTTTATGTTTTTCTTTCTCTAGGAAGAACTGAATTTGGGAGTTATTTTGAAAGAAGAGATAAATGTTATGTTCTTCTATTGAGAGGCTGGTTAAAAAGAACAGATACATTATTTTGTCATCATTTTCACTAGTTTTAATTCATAACCAGCCGGGTAAGCAAAAACAATGTTCATATGTGACATATCGAAGTAGTGAATGAGTTTGAGCTTCAGGTGAAACGTGGATTGTCAAAGTAAAAGCCAGTCAGGCTGTTTATATGATATGTTGAACCATCGCGGCTTTAGATTCGTGTTTCAGAGGAAAGACTGGTTGATAGAAATGATAAATGATATATGTTTAAATCGAGAGGCTGTTACAGTCCAACAACCAAACCACAAGGTTTAACGTTTCTAATCAGGAAGGGGCTATGGCAGTATGGCAGCCCAACATGGCCTTCGAGAAGACGTACACAGTAGGTGATGACGATGACGACACGAGTCCACAAAAGCGACGCTTCAAGATGTGGGTCACGGACGCCGTGTACATGCGCAACTGCGAGAAGATCGCCATTGGTTCCACGGGACGAGACATCCGCTTCTGGGACGTCTCCACCAATCAGTATTTTGAGGAGTTCCATTTATGCTGTGAGTTTTCCGCGAGGATGAGGTGGTTATCAACCAGGTGTAACAAAGTTGTAAGCAGTAATTCCGTTTGATATCCGCTTATGGGAAGTCTCCACAAATCAGTATTGTGAGGAGTTCCATTTATGCTGTGAGTTTTCTGCTAGGATAATTTGGTTATCAATCAGTTGCGACAAAGTTGTAAAAAGTGATTCAGTTTAAGTTATCTGAGGGTTGTTGAAAACATTGTTGATCTACGCCTGTTACGTTGTAGCTTAAACGCACGGGGTTTTGTCTGAAACATATTTGTAAACACTTTAAGCGTTAATCAGTCTGTCAATTGCCAGTCATGGTTTTCTAAATGTTCGGTTCATAGAAAGAAACTATTATGGTTCACCAGTCTACGTGCTTTTTATGCTTCCTTTTCCTTTGTTGTTTAACTGCATGTAGCAATATTGATGAGTTTGATCATATACCAAAACAAGCCACAAAATAGACGTTTTCTGGAAATAACTCCGTCGGGATTTTCAGCGGTCTAGTAGGGTAAGAGTTACACAGTCTTACTCTTCCAGACCGCTGAAAGTCCTGAAAGAGTTATTTTCGAAAATCGTCTATTACTTACAGAACTCACAATCTGGGAATAAAGTAACTCAAATATTGTTCGTTGCAGCTATGTCTGACGTTCCTTACTGCTTTGACTACTACTACGATCCCAAGGTAAGTAGGCCTAGCGGATAGATCATATGTAAACCTCTCAGTTGTTCTGTCAAAAGGACTATTAGGCTCAAAGTTTTCTTAAAATATGCTGAAATAGAATTAAAAAACACAAGAATGGTAGGCTGTTGGAACGTTTAATTATTGACAAACGTTACATTTGCTTAAAATGACGAAGATGGCATGAAGAATAAAGAACATACAAGAACAATACAAAGAAGAGGGTTGCAGTCCAGTAAAATGAGCAGACATCCAAAATCAGATAGACTGCTGGCGGGGATGTAGCTCAGTCAGGGCGGGGATGTAGCTCAGTCAGGGCGGGGATGTAGCTCAGTCAGGGCGGGGATGTAGCTCAGTCAGGGCGGGGATGTAGCTCAGACAGGGAGGGGATGTAGCTCAATCAGGGCGGGGATGTAGCTCAGTCAGGGCGGGGATGTAGCTCAGTCAGGGCGGGGATGTAGCTCAGTCAGGGTGGGGATGTAGCTCAGTCAGGGCGGGGATGTAGCTCAGTCAGGGCGGGGATGTAGCTCAGTCAGGGCGGGGATGTAGCTCAGTCAGGGCGGGGATGTAGCTCAGTCAGGGCGGGGATGTAGCTCAGTCAGGGCGGGGATGTAGCTCAGTCGGTAGCGCGCTGGATTTGTATCCAGTTGGCCGCTGTCAGCGTGAGTTCGTCCCCACGTTCGGCGAGAGATTTATTTCTCAGAGTCAACTTTGTGTGCAGACTCTCCTCGGTGTCCGAACACCCCCCGTGTGTACACGCAAGCACAAGACCAAGTGCGCACGAAAAAGATCCTGTAATCCATGTCAGAGTTCGGTGGGTTATAGAAACACGAAAATACCCAGCATGCTTCCTCCGAAAGCGGCGTATGGCTGCCTAAATGGCGGGGTAAAAACGGTCATACACGTAAAAGCCGTGGGAGTTTCAGCCCATGAACGAACAAACAAACAAACAGATAGACTGCTAACGTTCCAAAATTCAGAATTTAACACACAAAAACAAGAATGGTAGGTTATTGAAACGTTTATTATTGACAAAACAAAAGAAAACGTTGCATTTACAAAGAATGCTGAATTAGTAAGTATTTATAATCTCAATGCTGCTGTTTGAAAATGTCCTACACACAAGGGGCAGTATTCAGAAAGACAGACAGACAGATAGACAGGCAGGCAGACAGACAGACAGACACACACACACACACACACACACACACACACACACGCACACACACACACGCACACACACAGAGGCAGAGCGTACCAACCTGTACTAAGAGTGCGAAGTTATGTATGTTTATTCAGTAATGTACACATTATGATTCGCGTCGACCTATATGGTTTCGGTAAGAGAGTTGTCCAGCATTTCCAATTCTGTTCTTATTTATTTTCAATCCATTTTGGCGACGATCGATGTCAAGAATATCTGCGTATGATTCTTTTGACGACAGTCTCACAATTCCGAGTCGATCCTGATCTACGGAGTGGACACGGGGGCTATACACGTGCTGTATTTCCTGAGGCCCGTCACCCAGCTCTTCGAAACGCCATTCAAGAGCGACGGAGGGCCGCAGAAAATTGTCATGCAGGTAAACCTTTTTCAATTAGTGTTTTTTTCTGGTTTGCGTGGAATTTTTTGTTTGTTTGTTTGGTTGGTTGGTTGTTTGAAACGCCATTCAAGAGCGACGGAGGGCGGCAGAAAATAATTGTCATGCAGGTCACTATACGTTTTTTTAATTAGTGGTATTTTTGTGTGTGGTTTGTTTGTTGTTGTTTGTTTGTTTGTTTGTTTGTTAGTGTGTGTGTATGTGTGTGTGTGTGTGTGTGTGTGTGTGTGTGTCTCTCTCTCTCTCTCTCTCTCTCTCTCTCTCTCTCTCTCTCTCTCATATGGGGCTATGGCCTTAATGAATAAACCGTCTGATTGTTTTGTCCCCGGAGCTTCCCCAGCACAATATCTCCCTCGCTCTCTTCGTGAACCAGCATCATCTCTGTCTTATTGTTTTGTCCCCAGGAGCTGCCCCAGCACAATAAATACGTGCGTCACGTGCACCTGCCCAACATCCACCCGGACATCCTGCGCCAGGTGCGCTACATGCCTGACAGCGCCTCCATCATCTCCTCCTCCGCCTGTTCCAAGTCCAGCATCGTCATCTGCGACACCAACAACCTCAAGAAACCCTACGTCTTCAAGATTGAAAAGGTGGGTGATGATGTATT
Source organism: Littorina saxatilis (assembly GCF_037325665.1). Classification (NCBI taxonomy): domain Eukaryota; kingdom Metazoa; phylum Mollusca; class Gastropoda; order Littorinimorpha; family Littorinidae; genus Littorina; species Littorina saxatilis. Next base: position 35,928,424 of record NC_090246.1, read on the forward strand.
TTGCCTTAGGGTTTTGAAATCTGAACTTGATCAAGTTGGCATTGACTGGTACGTTAGTACTACTTCGTTTTTTTATTTTTGGTTTTATTTCGTTTGTATTGTTTCCCTGTCCCAAGACTTAAACATTCGATTCGCTTCCTCCAAGCTTAGAGCTGGCAGCAACAAGAGTCGTGCTGTCCTATTGTGTGCGTGTGTTGTTGCAATCAGCCACCTACATGTGCTTTGAAAAAATGTGCAGTGATGTGTTTATTTTTCACAATCCAGATAGGCCGGTACTAATTTAAGGGCCATACATCTTCAATAAGATTGTGTTAAAAGGTGTAAGAAGCACTTAAAGTTATGATGAAACGCATTTTGCGCACGTCCCATGCACGGCTCACGCGACTGTGCCAAAGGCATTGCACTTCTACTAAATTTTGTATCGTCTTCATGCACTGGTCGCCCTGATGATCTGACGTTTCGTCATGCTTATACTGTAAAAGTCACACGTGGTAATGCTTTTGTAAACCTGTTTCAGTTTTTGCTCTGTTTTAGATATTCCGTGAGCAGAAAAAAATGCTCTAATGTGAATTCTGGTTTTCCGCCGTCGTTCAACTTTTTTATAACCAGTTTGGAAGAATGTGGGAACCAAGTTTCAGCGTTTTGGTGGACTGCCGACGAAAAACAACATCACTGTCAGATGTATAGGTCATACCGGAGTCGCATAGAAATTAAGCCTCTATCCAAGCAGGGTTTTAATTGTTTTAACTTATTTTACATTTCGTTATGGGCGCTGCTTTGAAGCTACACCTGATAGATTTAAGATTCGATCGAATATATACTTTGATAATACTGATAAAATTGGCTTGCTTCATATTATAGCTTGCAGAAATAGTGACAAGCTGGTGTCAGCTTCAAGCAAGTGCTTTCACCTTTTGTTGATAGAAATTTCTTGATCTGGCAAACGTACGCAACTGCCTAAAGCATAGAAAATTAGCTTACACTTTTTCTTTTCAAAAGCCTTGGACATACCGTTGAGAACTTTAATGAGATATAATTTTTTAATATTATTTTCCTGCGAAACATTTTACAAATTATAATGATGAGCTATTTTTGAACCGAGCACTCCTAATTTCACGTGACGTAACAAAAGCCACGCATTTGGAGAAAATTACGTCAAACAAGATTTAACGTCATCGACGGCCTAAGCAGAGAAATTCACGACTTGCAGGACCCCATGACCTAACATAATTAACAAACCCAAGGTGAAGGTTTGTCTGGGGACAAAAACACGTGGACAAAACACGTGGTAACTTCACTACACCATGGATTGCTTCGCAGGACTTACACTGAAGCCCAGCTGCATCTACTCACGTTGCGAAAGTAAATCCTCGGTGAAACGTTCTCACGCAAAGTTGTCATATGCTAATCCGTGTGGGAAACAAATTACCCTTTCCGAATTGTTTTCCCGCAGAGACAGTGAGAGATTCGCACTCATTTTCTAGCTGTGGATAAAAACGAAAAGCAAAATTACATCCCCTTTTTTTTTTTTTAACATGACGTAATGATACATTTGACGCGACTGTGACGACACTCTTCTTAATTCTTGTAAAAAAATAAACACCGGAAGTTTGTTGTCCCCCGGCAAAGAGGTAAGCCGAGACTAATAATGGTGGCCGCCATGCTACTGCACGTCAGGAATACGGCGAGCATCGGCGACTCCAACACACACACCCCCCCCCCACCCCCCCCCATCTCTCTCTCTCTCTCTCTCTCTCTCTCTCTCTCTCTCTCTCTCTCACGTGCTCTCTCTCTCTCTCTCTCTCTCTCTCTCTCTCACACACGTGCACACACACACACACACACACACAAACACACAGACACACACACACACACACACACACACACACACTCACAATCACAATCACAGCGTACACATACATGTACACACGTACGCAAATAAGCAGAGAGTTAGAGAAGAGAAGCGGCATACATCGTTTATAATTGCAGTGTCGTAAACTATGTCAACTTACATGTCCCCAATGCCATCGGTAGCCTCGAACTCTCAGCAATAACGTTTGGTAGGCCTAAATAAAACTACCAGGTCAACCACAAAATATAGTCAATGCAGATTCTTCTCAAATGTATAATGGCGTGGTTGCAGTTTTAGTCGACCAGCTGGCTACTGTTGGTTGGATGGAGATTTACATTTACCTTACACCCCCCAAGAGGTCTGGTCAAAAAGTCATCTTCTTCTTCTTCTTCTTCTTCTTCTGCGATCATGGGCTGAAACTCCCACGTTCACTCGTGTTTTTGCACGAGAGGATTTTTACGTGTATGACCGTTTTTACCCCGCCATTTAGGCAGCCATACGCCGCTTTCGGAGGAAGCATGCTGGGTTTGTTCGTGTGTCTATAACCCACCGAACTCTGACATGGATTACAGGATCTTTTCCGTGCGCACTTGTTCTTGTGCTTGCGTGTACACACGAAGGGGGATAAGGCACTGGCAGGTCGAAACATAAGTTGACCTGGGAGATCGGAAAAATCTCCACCCTTAACCCACCAGGCGGCAGCGGCCGGGATTGGAACCTACGACCTCCCGCTTAGGAGGCCGGCGTCTTACCACTAGGCCATTGCGCTCGTCCAAAAAGTCATCGCGAAACGTTCACTTGGTGTTGTGTAATGGGATACATAACAGAAAACTTGAACTTTTGTGGACTTAAGCGTGAAATTCCTGCTGACAAATGCCACATACGATCTGAAAGACTGTATAACGTGTGTTCCGTTTCAGTGTGTACAGAACATGATGATGACACCAATGTCTGTTTGTTTGATGGTGCTTTTTTATGGGGGTGGGTGGGGGTTATTGTTATTGTGTTTTTGTGTGTGTGTTTTCGGGTAGGCGGGTGAGGTTTGTTGTTGGTACTGTCGTCGTAGTTATTTTTGTTTTTTCTGTGGTGCTCAGTGTTGTAGTTTTTGATGTTGATGTGTCTGTGTTTTATTGTTGTTGTTTTTTAATTTGTCTGGGCGTTGTTGATTTTTTCTCGGGACGGAGGGGGGGGGGGGTGTTTTGGTGGGGTGGTATCCAGTTCGTTGTTAATCAAATTGAAACGACAAGAGCACCAGATGGCACGAATGGGCACATCTTCAGTTAAACTCTTTTTTGTTTCGTTTCAGGGAGTAGAACACTTCGACTACAATAAGAACCTGAGCATTCTGGTCACCGGAAGTATGGACCATCTGGTACGGGTGTGGAACCCGTATGTTCCGCACAAACCGGTGGCCATCTTGGCAGGGCATGCAACAGGCGTGATAGGGGTGGCCATACACGAGGGTCTCCTGCAAGTGTTCTCCTATTCAAAGGATGCGGTGTGTATAGGAGTGGTTTGTGTAGAAGACTTGTGCTTGGCAATATACACGGCTGTGTGTATCAAAAATATGTGTGTGGTGGCGTGTGTATATGTGTAAGTGTCTTTATGGCGAGTTTAAGCTGATTATGGCAATAGTTTTGGATTTTCCTTATTTCTTTGGTGCAGGAGTTTTTTTTGTTAGTTTTTTGTTTTGTTAGATGTAAGCGTATTTAATGCAAAACAAAGTGAGCTCTGCAATAATAACGAGTGTATATTCAGGATCCGCGAATGAGAATAAGTTCTAAGAGGGTTTGTTTTCGTGTCAAGTTGTGCTTCAGTTATCATATACATTCAGCAGTCATAGTGTGATGAGTGTGTGTGTGTGTGTGTGTGTGTGTGTGTGTGTGTGTGTGTGCGTGCGTGCGTGCGTGCGTGCGTGTGTGCGTGTGTGTGTGTGCCACGGTGTGTGTGTGTGTGTGTGTGTGTGTGTGTGTGTTCGTGCGTGCGCCGTGCGTGCGTTCGTGTTTGTGTGTGTGTGTTTCTGTAAGAATGTCCTTTAGTATAAGAAAACTTTATCAAGCGAAACCAATATTGTTTATAGGCAGCTTAAAAAGCCTGTTCGTACTTACATGTATACACACGCCAGTGTCGTCCAAATATCTGGTGTTGGGATGTATTCCTACCTGTATATATACCCATATATTCCCGTATTCACCCTTATGTGCACCATTGTACTCACGATGTACGTGCCCGCCCCAGTACCCAAATGTATACCCGACTTGCCTTTGCCTAGGCATGTTCTGTTAAAACCCCATGCTTGGAGACAGTCGTTTGCTTCAGACCAACACTCTTCTGTTAGAATCGTGAAATTCAAAGAAATCTTCTTTTTTTCTTCTTTGTTTTTGGTGTGTTTTGTTTTTAGTTCCCAGATAAGAAAGCACAGAAGTTCGGGCATGAAAATATGGCCTGGTCTGTCCTTTTGACCGCGATTTTCAGTACTACAAATACGATGAATATGTCATATAGCCTGCATATCTGTCAGCGGTTATACCACAATAACTGAAACAAACTTCAATGTGTTGTTTTTATACCATTAAAACACAATTTTTCATGAATGTAGCCATAAAGCCCAAACTACTGTTCCCAATACGTTAGTAGTAAATCAGATGAGTACGATGAATTAAAACTCTCCAATAATCATGCACCAGTAGTGCAAAAATAAATGTTATGAACGAGTGAATAATCAAACACGTTGATCGACAGGAACATGTTGATTTATTTACTACCGCAATCTTATTCCTGTACACATCCATTTTTTGATAGCTTGGACACTTCCAGCAATACCTCTCTTTCACACTGTACTTTACTTGGTGACGGTCTAACTCATTCACACTCTGTTGCACGCTCAGGTGAGTATGTACATGCATCAAATACATGTAGATATGCATGTTGTGTTCGTGGGTAAGTATTGCTGTTGCTAGAATTTGAGGAAAATTGCATGTTCTTTATTTTGTCTGTCTGTTTCCACCTTCATGTATTCCTTGTTTTTTGATTTTATGGTTGTTTTTGCCGTATCGTATTTCATAATGCATGAAACCTGCGTGATGAATGTAGGCATTTCTGATTAGTGTATTATTGTTACAAAGCAATGATAGGGGACATTTTAATTTAAATGTTCGATTGATTTTATTTGGAAAGCACCTGTACCTCTACCTTACCGATAGAAAGATGTGGTTCATTACTTCAGTTTAATTTTAGAAGTCAAAAAGCAACTTGGTTTAAAAGTTTTTTTCTCAACTTCAAGTTCAACTTTTCCAGTCATACCATCACGGATGCTTCTGTCCCCCAAAAAATGATAATATGTCATAAATGCTTGGTTCATTCTAAACAGTTCACTTTTCCGTCGTTATGATTCGTTAGTATAAGTAACTGTTCATCGGTATTCGTTTACTTGCTTTTATTAAAACCTATGAGTGCTTGAAGGTTGAAGTAAAACAGAAGAGCAAACACACGGAGGGTTGGGCAGGTGAGCTGCCGTGCATTTCAGTTCAGAACATTTGCAGAAGCCCGCTTTCCTTAAACTCTCAAAATCAAAACCAAACACTCACGTCCTTGCTACATACAAGTTACACCAGCATACTTAGAGGCACGTCAAAGTATAGACACAAACAAAACAAGCACAGTGAGTGAGTGAGTTGTGTGATGGCAGACTTGACTTGACGGATGACTGTTTGCGTTAGTGAGACTGTGATCATACTCATAATAATCATACTCACTTATTTTCTTATGATGTTTTCATTTATTTTTTTATTATGTATTCTTATTCTTTTGATTGGAAATGAGTATTGTTACAATTTAATTTCCATATGGATTAATAAATTTGAGTTGAGTTGAGTAAACGAAATTGGATAAAAAAGCACAGGCAGTTCTTGTCATTTCGAAACACAGTTGGTTTACACAGTATTTTATTCAGATACATAAATACAAAGCCATGTAGTGGATGGTGTGATAAAGGAGCACAACCAGATGAACTTATAAATGTGCTCTTTAAAAAAAAAGTTGCCCGGACACCTTCCCCCAAATTGACCAACCTTCTTGGGGCTACACATGCAGGTGATCAAAGTGTGGGACATCAAGGAACACACGATCCTCCAGAGCGTCATTCTGCAGTTCCCCAGCAGCCTGCATTCCAGAATGCCGGATCACGGTCAGTTCCCCCTCCACCTCCAGCCGTCCCCCCACGACGCCCTCCTGGTCACCTGCAACGACTACATCGGGATGCTAAAGCTGGGCCGCGTGGACCCTCCGTCCGCCAAAACCATGGCAACCACGCATGACACCCAGCTCTGCTCTGCCATCTACAACACCTTCTTCAAGCAGGTTGGGAACAGAATTGTCTCGGGTTTTGTTTGATTTATTAACAATGCAGTTTTGACGAGGCGTCCAGATTAAAAGTGTAAAAAATCGTAGGCCTTGTTCTCCATTGTCCTCCTCCTCCTCCTCCTCTTTTCCTCTTCCTCCTCCTTCTCATCATCATCATCATCATCATCATCATCGTTGTCGTCGTCGTCATCAGCAGCAGCGTCATTGTCATCATCGTCATCGGGATGCTGAAGCTGGGTCGTGTGGGCCCACCGTCTACCAATACCATGGCAAGCACACATGACACTCAGCTGTCTTCTGCTATCTACACTATACATTCTTTCAACCGGTAATAATAGACATGTTGGGGTGGTGTTATATTAGTGACTAGATGAATACCCGGCTTCGCCGGGTGAATCGCGAGACAGAGACATACAGCGTGGCGGTTCGCCGTCTTAGAGCACGTGTTCAACATTTTCATCCACCAGTTTGTGCCCACTCTAAGGAAGGCAAGAACATACAGACAGACAAAAGCCGCCAGACCCCATCACAAACAGAACTCTACAATCCACAGGTGTTGCCTCCACACACACACACACACACACACACACACACGCACACACAGACACAGAAGCCGTATATATCTATCTATATATATAAATATATAGAGATATATGACAGTGGATTTTTCGATAAATAGATTCGACCTTTGCACTTTTACAGTGAGGACAACTTACGGGTACATGCAAGGAAAACCCACAACTTCTAAGGCGAACAACTCTGCAGAGTCTGCTGTGAAGGGCGACGGTAGTCACCCTGTCACACTCGACCCCCTTTGAATGAACTTTGTCCCCAAAGTTCCGAACCATGGACCCGCCAAGCTTAGGTCCCTCCCAGGTTGGTGGAATGGGAACAGCACGAAAATGATTCAGTGGCCATAATGCCATTCCTGAACATATCATGTCGAGTCCCATCCCTGTCGACGACGTCAAATGTAACCGAGTGCCGAAACACCACAATCACCTTTGAAGGTGAAGTCCTCTCAAACGGGATTGAGAATTTTAGAGCTTATTTCTAAGCCCTATATTAACTGTTATGGCTTCTCAAAGGCCAGAACATACAGACAGACAAAAGCCGCCAGACCCCATCACAAACAGAACTCTACAATCCACAGGTGTTGCCTCCACACACACACACACACACACACACACACACACACACACACACAGAAGCCGTATATATATATATATATATATATATATATATATATATATATATATATATATATCTATATCTATATCTATAAATATATAGAGATAGATGACAGTGTATTTTTCGCGTGGCTATAAATTGATTCGACCTTTGCACTTTTACAGTGAGGACAACTTACGGGTGCAAGGAAAGCGTTCTGGACAGTGCAGTGACATTCTAAAAGTAGTAACGTAGTAACGGGAATATGGATTGACGCCACACGAAGGAAGGGAGATAAACGCAAAACACTGGAGAAGATAAGGAAGAGTTAGTGGGAATGGATCTGGGAAGATGAACAGAAAAACCAATATCGGTTCAGCGCTGCGCGCTGAGAGCACGTGTTCAAAATTCTCATCGACAAGGTTGTGTCCGGGGTCTACCTGAATATGCCCACCAAATTTGAAGCAGATCCATCGAGAACTTTGGCTTGGCATAGCGAACACACACACACACACACACACACACACACACACACACACACACACACAGACAGACAGACACAAGTCGTATATATATATAGATAGAAGGGAACGAGAGCTCTGAGAGCAAGTGAACAAAATCTTGCATCGTGAAATAAGCTGTTGTTGGCGTCATCGTCATCGTAATCGTCATCATCGGTGTCGTCACCATCATCATAATCATCATCATCGTCATCACCATGATTGAGGGGAGGATCACAATCACTATATGGTCAGATTTCGGGAAGTGGAGGCATTTTCCCAGAACCTTTTTTTTAACGTCATGCACAAAATGTGATTACAGGCTGCGACCGTTGATCAAGATGATAGCAGCCTACGTCGGAATTACCGTCATGTTCAGCAGCAATATCAGCCGAGCTCGGAGGGTCACAATCTAAAATGTGAT
>NC_090246.1:35941731-35954231 GCF_037325665.1 Littorina saxatilis
TGAATAACTGCGTTTTGGCTTTTGTTTCTTCCCGTACTGTTGGGTCCGCTATATTGCTGGGATGTCCTTTGGTTTGGTTTGGTTTGGTTTGGTTGTGCTGGTTCCGGGTTGGATTGTACAAGATAAGGTTTTGGTTTTGCTTGGGTTGTGTTGGATTGGGTTTTTGCTGTGTGGGGATAAGTTGACCTAGGTTCCCTACTGGGGTTGGGTAGGGTTCGGTTAGGTTACGACCATACATGCATACGGTGGGGATAGAGAAAGTCACACACTATCTTCTTTTGTCGTCAAATGACTAAACGTATTTACTAGCGGGACAAAAAGGGATGAGACTGAGAAAAAAAAGGTTGAAATTGTTTTCTAGTTTGGTGTTACTCTCGTTTACTGTTATTTAAAAGTTCCGAGCGGCTTTCATCGCAGTATAACAGTGTTTTGGCTTTTTGACTTCGCTCCTTTGTCTAAAGTAGTTTTCTTGTCATGTTCACTTTTTCTTTCTCTTTTTGCAATGATTTTGAGAGTATAGCTTGCTGTGTATGCGTTACAGTTAATCTGTGAAACCAGGGAATACGTGTATTAACTAGGTAATACATGAATTAACTGACGGAAAAAAACAGTTAATTCATGTATTACCTAAAATAGTTTAGTTAATACACGTAGTCCCTGGTTTCACAGATTAACTGTAACGTATGCACGGTGTTTCCTCGCCTCTGAGGGTGTAACTTGTGTGTGCAAGGTATTTCTACACCCCTGAGCAGAAGTACATTATAATTAGATAAGGTCATGTACCTTTGACCTGAGGATATAGCTTGTTGTGTGTGCAGGTAATTTCTACGCCCCTGAAGGTCTAGACGAGAGCGTGCTGGCCATGTGCAGCAAGCCCAACAACAGCCTTCTCGTCACGGGGGACACGCAGGGCGTCATCAAGGTCTGGGACATCATGGACTACTGTGTCAAGCAACTGGACAAAGTCAGTACAATGTCAAGAAATCATCAATGTTTCATTCTATCGGCTAATTGGTACTTTTTTCCCTGGAATAATGATTTGTAATATACTTGTTCAATCGTTATAATTATTTCCTTGTGCAATACCGTTTTTTGTAAGAGACGATTTTCGAAAATAAATCGGGTCGAGTTTATATGGGTTGAGGAATAGGGAATACCCTTTACTTGCGTTTCCTCTGACAAACATTGCTCAATACCAGCATATCAAAGGAAATGGAAAAACAAAGCTTAGGAAATGATCATCGTGGCCTCTTTGATTTCAGATAGTAAAAACAGCGCCACCACTGGAGTGTTACTGGAAGGCCCATGACGCCCCCGTGGTGAGCGTGGAGTACATTCAGCACGACGCTGGTGAGTTCGTGCTCACCGCCTCCACAGACAAGACGGCAAGACTGTGGACACCAGACGGACACTTCATTGGAACTTTTGGCCAGGTAAGTTGCTACAGTGGAATCCCCCCACCCCCCCCCCCCTTTTAAGACAAAGACACACACACAGGCACACAGACACACACACAGGCACACAGACACACACACACACAGAGGCACACAGGCACACACCGAGGCACACAGGCACACAGGCACACAGGCACACACACACACACAGGCACACACACACACAGACACACACACAGTGACACACACACACAGGCACACACAGGCACACAGACAGACACATACACACACAGACACACACACACACACACACACACACACACACACACACCCATTGAAGACTCCCTCCCTTTTAAGACCCAGTTTTCTCAAATGTCCTGGTCATAACCTCTGTAGATTTACCTCCTTTTTAAGACCCGATCTTCTCAGATTTGCGAGGTCTTGAAGGGAAGGTTCAATTGTATTGTTTTCTGAATAGGTTTTGCGTCACAGTCGATTGATTCCTTTTTCCTTGTTACAAAATAATATATTGGACACATTTTGGTGTTGAAGCCGACCGTCTGGAACATGTACAACAAGGTTGGCAACCAAGTCTGAAGCGCATCCCACCAACGTGAAGATCGTCAGAGTGGACTTCGATCGCTCGATGCATGCATGCTTCAGCATCACTATTTTGGAATATCAGGGAACAGTCCAAGTATCTGTGTCGCGTTGTTTTTTTCTGCAATAACGTTCGTGAGGACTTTGAAGAGTTTCTTCTGGTGGAAGTTGTGCTGTGGTGTTCCGTTAATTAAAATTCTATAGTCTCTACATTTACCGTTTGGCATATACTCCACATACTCCAAGAGAGACATTGCTTGAAGGAAGAGTGCATGTCTCACTTCCAACTGCATGCTTTTTAACATTTCAGAGCACTCCTTGGAACCTGAGCAACCCTAAGAGCTGGACTCATCCTAAGACACCCTGGAGTTCGGAGGAAGAAAATCGTGAGTTTTTAGATCTATTGTTTTTATTCTCTTGTAGATTTTGCGCGCTAGTGTATCTGATGGTTAAAATTGTCCCGCTGAAATCCAGGAATTTTTTTCGCAAAGCGAGTACATTCACGAAAAATCCCAAACAGACAAACTCCCAACGTTCCTTAATCAAGAATTAAAAACAACAAACAAGTTCATTGAACGTTTATTTACAAAAAATGATTCTTTCGTAGGTTCCCCGTGGAACATAAAACGTTTCATACACTTACCTTTCTTGATCTTTTTATTAGGATGTACATTTAAAGTTTTTCATATGATTTGCTTAAGAATCTTCAGCATAATCTGACAGTCGTACCTGTCAGTCAAGATTTGTGTGTGTTAATTCTTCTCGTTGGAAGTATATTGACCTCCTTTTCTACTGCACTTTATTTATGTATGCGCAGTAATTCCAATCGCGGGGTCAGGCAGCAAAGAAGAAGAGAAAACGAATAGCGAAGCAGACGACCAGAAGACAGACGAAGATGACGTCACAGATGACGAGGAAGGCGAGGAATCTTGGGAAGAATCGGAGGAGGAGCTGGAAGATGCCATGAACGGCACTGAGACAGAGAGTGTGCGTAGTAATTCTGCAAAAACTAAAAAGATGGTATGTAGGCTATTATTTTTACATGTCGTCGATTTCTTTCTCGTTTTCGTTTAGGGTTAAAGACACATGCAAGATTTGGACACTTTTAACTGCACGGGGTAAGATTACATGCACTGTTTTCGGCATAGCACTTACTGAGGGTACTTAGGCCAAAAAAAAAATAGGTGTGGTTACGGTAACATAGCCAAAAAAAATAGGGTAGGAAGGTAGGCAATCACTTTTTTTTTAAACTTTTTTTTCTAATGTGTACAAATTAAACCTACTTGACAGGGAAATAAGTGTGCGACTCGGGCGCTTTCGCTTTCATTGCGTTTTCTGCACTCGTTTTCTTGTGTGGTTTTTTGTTTGTTTTGACAAATGTAATAAAAAGTAATAGGGTCGGCCCCTAAAAATAGGGTAGGTCGGGTTACCGTAACCACACCTATTTTTTTTGTTTAGGCCTTAGCATTTAGCACGGACAGTTTTGTAGATTAAGGATATTTTCACTCGTAAGTCAGTTTCTATTACACTTTTTGGTACCGAGAGAATAGATACTTAGTTTTGCAAGGTAGCTCATTAGCAGTTCACGCTTTTCACAAGTATACAGGCTAGCAGAGAAGTCGCCAAATATGACATTTTCTGTGCATAATGAATTAACTAAATGTCACTGGATATCAGAACAGCAAAAGGCACTGGTCAACGTTAAGATATGGCACTTGCTGGCAAACAATAATGAACGATTTGCATGTATCCGGTGTGTAACTGTAAGTGAACACAGACATCTTTTTTTTTCTTTCTATGTAACCTTTGTAACTGCATGATTATTGTGTTTGTCTTAAGTGTCTGCCTAGGGGTCAGTGTTAAAACTTGATGAATTTGAAAGCAAGATGGTCGAGAAATTCGTGAAAAACTACGTAATGCTGGTGTCTTATTTTATGTTTTTATTTGGTTTCAACGTATTCAGTATCAAAGAACGATGCAGGTGTCCTTATGTGAACATTTACTTTGAATTTTGATGTCTAATTTGTAAAAGAAATGCAGATGCGATTGATATAATTAAATGTAAATATTTGTACCTGAAGTAGTAACTTACCAAGTGATTGAGGAGCACCTGAACATTTGCTATTTGCTGTTTGTACAATTTTGGCATTTGCACTGTAACACAATTTGACCTTCACCTAGCAATTATAGTTTAACATAGTTGATTGTCTGATCATGGTTTGTCTTCATATCGTATTCGTTATTTAAGCTTGCATTTGTCTTGTTTAGAGAGTGTTGTCTTTGACTTTGTTACTGATATTGATTGTTGAAGTTACTGGTAAATGATTTTCTGTTTTCGTATCCTGCTGAAACACAATTGAAGGTTAACAGGGAAATTTTGAGCAGAGTTTATATCGTTCGACAAAGAAAAGAACAAAATATAGTGAGAAAACAGACTATTGTTTTAGGATCAATGAATGAACGAAGTGACATAAAGGCCAACGTGATGGTCAACGTGTGAAATCCCAACTATGTAAGCTTACCTATGCTTCGTAATCTCACAAAATGTTCACCTCCCTCCTACAAAAACCATGCTGCTCGAAATCTCTCTATGAAATTGTCTTAATGAATGACTGCAAGTCCTGCATGACTGCACCGTGCGTGTATTTTCACCGTGATGATGTCCATGTCTCGTCTTGTGGTTGCACGCGTTGTTGTTTCTTGTGCATGCACAGAAGCTTCGCCCCAAGTCTGTGGCAGTCGTGCAAGAGTCCAAGAGCAAAGTTCCACGCACCGAGCTGAGGCTTAAGTACCGCGCACAGACTTTTCCTTTTGGCCTTGACCGGTCAAAGGTATATACACCACCACCACCAGCTTTGCACTTGATGCACGTTTCTTTAGTGTTTTCACTTTTTTTTCCTTTGCTTCGTTTCTGCTGTCAACAGCATGCACACTTTTTCAGCCTTTCGCACATGTTTTAGTCAGTTCTGGAGTATTACATGCCTACTAGTTATGTTTTTATTTTATTTTATAGTTATTGTTATCGTCATTTCTGGAACAAATAAACTTGGCCAAAAAATTATTGCAACAACTTTCGCACGCTAACAAAAGCGGTAAAACGCAATCCATTTTTGTTCAACTTTATATGCTGAAAAAGGTAATTATGTCCACCGTTCATATCATTTGTCCGATCGGTGGTAATTTGTATAGGCATGCCGTTACAGCCTGTCAAACAAGGTCACCCTTAAAATCGACCTGACAAAAACCATAGCCCCGTGTTTTAAAATCTGCAAAAAATCAGAATGTATAACTCTTCGGAGACTGTATACAGTACCAAAGACGATGATCGATAATTTTTCTTGTGCGTTCCCATCTCCAGCAAATGTAAACCAGCACTCAGATCTGCCTGAAACTTTGTCGACGATTGGCTCAACCATTTTTGTCTTAGCATGCAAAGTCACGATTTTTTTGTCCTTAAACCCTGAATTAATACGAATATTTGTTTAGGTCTTTCGGAAACGTTGCGTAATAAGACACGCTTAGTATACACGTTCACCAAAATCAACACAGATTTTGGTCAGCCTTTTGGTCATAACTTCTGAAATTTCTAAAGCAATTCATTAAGAACTTGAGCAGATATGGCTCTTTAAGTGGAGGACCCCCTCAAAAATGGCCGCAAAACGTGCCTTTTTTGGCCTCTGAAACGGTTGACCCCTACCGCCTTTGTCAAAAGGCTACACAAAGACTAGAGAAGTAAGGTGCATCAAACAAAATGCTTTGAACTGGTAATTGAATGGCGTTTCTAACAGTAGTCAGAAGTATTTGGTAAAGGCACATTCTGATTTTTTTGCAGATTTTAAAACACGGGGGTATAGTTTTTGTCAGGTCGATTTTAGGGGTGACCTTGTTTGACAGGCTGTAACGGGATGCCTATACAAATTACCACCGATCGGACAAATGATATAAACAGTGGACATAATTACCTTTTCCAGCATATAAAGTTGAACTAAAATGGATTGCGTTTTACCGCTTTTGTTAGCGTGCGAAAGTTGTTGCAATAATTTTTTGGCCAAGTTTATTTCCTCGAACCTGTTTCCGTTTGTTCTGTTGAATATGATAGTTCCCTTCTCTGTTCGTTCTTATCCTCTCTTTGTTTCTCTGTTGTTGCTTTATGTATTTCTTTTGTTTGTTTTTGGAGGGGGATGGGGGGGGGGGGGCATGCCTCTGACAAACCACACCAGCTATGTTGACAAATGATATGTTTTCATGGTAGCCGACCCTGCCTCGTATATTTTACACAAATAACCCCCTTTTTGCCCCCCACCCCCCAACTTCCTCCTTCCCTCTGCCTTTCTATGCATCTCTGTGTCTTTGTTTGGGTCCGTCAGTCTGTTTGTCTGTCTGTCTGTCTGTCTGTGGGTTACTCTCTCTCTCTCTCTCTCTCTCTCTCTCTCCTCTCCCTCTCCCTCTCCCCCCTCTAGCTCTCTTTCTCTCTCTCTCTCTGATACCTGAATTATTATTACACGTTACTGTTTCTGACAATTTTAAAAGTTATCGTTTAACTTAGGCCTAACGAATAATGGCATGAGCCTGCTTCACCGAAGAAATGTAACTGCACGTTATAATCGGTCGTGTCACAGACCTTCCTGGGCTACAAAGTGGAGCATGAACTGCAACGCAAGCAGCGTGACAGACAGGGCAGACGGCAGCTGTACGGGGAGATTCCGGTCAAGCAGACGGCACGTTTCGGGAAACTCTGTTCGCCTTATCAAGCGCTCACAACACCTGTAAGTTAAATGGTCTCTTGGAGTATGAGGCGATATATTTGAAGAGTTAAGGGATCGCCGTACGAGGTCCCGAAGACGAGGTTAGCAGTGGTGCGGATATGCGTTTTCAAAATGTCTCTATCACTGACATTGTGGTTAAATATGAGTGTAATAGATGTGCGATGTCTACGTTTGGACTTGACCAACTGATGTCACTCCCCGGGTAGTTCGATCCTCATAACTGATCATGTACATTCTAATGCATGATCACAGCAATTTTGTATTCGTAAAAATACAATAAAAGTGATGCAAAAATATCCCACAAACTATCGAAGTGTAGGGTTCGTCATCGTGATTCATGCCTTCCTTTCATCTTTTTTCCAGGTCTTCGAGGACATCCGAATCCCTGAGCATCTCCCGCTGAGCCAGAGGATGATCAACAAGGGCTACAGCAGCGACCTTCTCACAGTAGAAACCATCCAACACATGGACTTCTCCTACGGGGGTCCTGACACTCCGCCCAGCAGTCAGCAGACCTCCTCACCATCCTCCAAGAAGCCTTCCACCATCTCCACGGGAAGGACCTACTCCAACCTTTCCAGCAGGAATTCAGACGACAGACAGAGCGGCAAGTTGCCCCCTATCAAGTCTGGCAGGAGCTCCAGGTTGAGTTCCAGACAAAGCACCACCCCCGGGACTGCCAAAAAGTGGCCTACTGTTGTGGTGACGGAATCCGATGGTCCTTGATGTTACCGTTGAGCTGTATGTTAAACTGTTGATATATAGGTTCTCAGTTGAAGGCGATGTGTGACTTCAGGAACTTGTAGAAGCACGACTCCTGGGACTGCCACAAAGTGGCCTACTGTTTTGGTGACGGAATCCGATGGTCCTTGATGTTACCGTTGAGCTATATGTTAAACTGTTATTAGATAGGTTCTTAGTTGAAGAACTGAGGCAGGCAACAAACGCGCATCAGTCTCGAATAGCAATATCAGCTGAAGAGACAATACAAAACAATAATAACCAACCAACATATCTGAGTTGAAGGCGATCTGTGACTTCAGGAACTTGGAGAAACGCTACCACGGTGAACATTGTTAGACATGGCCTGAGACTCCAACTAAATTAAAACACACGAACACACGAATTGCAGAAAATGGCCCAGGAGGACGACCTTTTATTCAACTGCTGTTTGTTTGAATATTCTATGATCGATTATTAGAGCAAAGCACGTTTGCTGTCAATGAGGTACTGATGGTTGATATTGCTACGCCGTTGTTGTTTTTTGTCACATTAGCAGATATAGAGGTTATACGTTGAAGGCAGTGCATGGCATCAAGAACTTTCAGGAATACAAAGCTGGATTGCCGTTGAACACGTGTCCAGTGTATTTCAAATAGGTTATTTTGCAGCTCCGTGCAAACTGCTTTTTCTTGAATGTCATGGACGTGGGATACTGTGTTTTCCTCTGGCAGAGAAGACCCTTGATAACACTGTGATACAGAGCGTCTGAATATTCTCAGTACCAGTGAAGATCTGGTACATAGATACAGCGATTTTTAGCTTCCGTGCGGTGATGGTGTTCCATAAAGTTGAGAATCCTTCATGAGACTGTTTAAAACTTTCCGGCAGGTTATATGGTGCTTTGGAATGGTAGGAAAGTGCTTGTATAGTATGTTACGTTTAAACTGTTTTTAATGGTTGTTGATTTTAAAGTAGATTCACAGATCACCATGGTTTCTTGCACTCATGGGAAAGAAGTCCCTCTTGTGTCAATTTTCTTTGAATCTGACAAAGCTTCACACGCAATACAGTTTATTAGTTCAATTCCGATTCTGAGGCAAAAGTAGAGCTCCTAGTATTTTGTAGGTTAGTTACGAAGCGATTTTCTTAGCTTGATGGTTGACCACAATAAGAGATATCACTGATACACACACTTGATTGATGGATTGATTGACTGACTGGTCAATGATCAAGTCCGCCTGTTGTTCGTAATCTCATAAATATTTAAATGATTGTTGGGTGCCACAAAAAAAGGGAAGATCTGATATATCTCCAAGAGCACGATGGGCCATAACTTTGTTCTTTGCATGAAAAAGGATCATACTTGTTTGCACCACTAGCACATCCTGACGGTGTATAGAAAACAGCAAATTATTCTTTTTCTCACATTTTGTTATAACCTCACAGTATGTCTTTCAGTACATTTTGGAGCAGCTACTACGCATAAGAACAGAGGTTTTTTTTCTTCTTTTATTGGTCATTAAATAAAATTTGTTATATTTTTCATTGCTAGCTCCATCTGCGGAGACCCTTTGAAATAGTTTACATTACAGTTTTAAATAATGTTCTATAACCAGAGAGTATGCAATTGATTTGCTAACCTTCATTCATTCAGTAAAGAAACATTCATCACAATTCATAGTTCATACAGAATGCTGTTGCAGTATAGATATGCATGGTTAAAATCTGAGAATCCTTAAAATCAGGGGAAAAAAATCGGTTTTGTAGGTTGTATACATTCGGGAAATGTGTTCAGATCGATCAGGAATTCTGGATTTCCCGATGGGAAGTTTCTTCCATGGAAATGAGATGGTGAGACAGACAGCATAAAGTCTACGCAAATTAAGCTGTGACAAACTTGACAAACATTTCGAACTATTCAAACGTGAAACTGTGATATATTTAATTATTATAACTTATTATAATTATGATATATATGTTTGTTGAATGGTACTTGTGCTTCTTGTCTTTTTGTTACAAGGAGATAAGGTATGAAAAATAAATGTATGTTTTATGCTTTTATAAAAGTTCTCCCACAGAACGTTCAATTACAGAAGGTAAAAATGACTTGTCATAAAGTAAGGCTGTATGTTTTGTGCATGTGTGTTGTGTCATGTGTGTGTGTGTGCGTGCGCATGTGTTGTGTTGTGTGTGTTTGTGGTGTGTATGTCTGTGTGTGCGTTTGCCTTGTGTGTGTGTGTGTGCATTCTGCTATATGGACTGTGCAGAAGTGCTTGTCAACAAGACAGACTGCATGCAGTTTTAATGTCTGGGTGTGAAAATACTCCTGCGGCCTGGTGTTAAATTTACTTGGGTCGGTAAGTAGGTTGGTAAAATGCATTGTATTTGCATGAATTTGAATAGATTTATACACACTGAAACCATTAACACACACACACACACACACACACACACACACAGAGGCACACACTCACTGAATACCAGAAACAGACTTTAGTTGACCATTAGCAATGCTTTATATTTGTTTTCCTGCATAAACCAGATACTATGAAAGTTATATATAAGCACTTAAGATCATCATGCAAAGGCAAAAAGGAGACAAAATATCCACACACTCTGTAAACCTATAAAAATGGTTAGCAAAAACAATTAAAGGAAATAATGTCATACACACACACACACACACACACACACATTAAGAAAGTATGGGAAGTCAGAACCTTTCTAAAAAAAAAGTGTTTCCTAAATTGTTAAGAACAGAACATATTTATACGTACAGACGGACCCATGGCAGCAATACATAACAAAATTATGCATCATTGTTGTAAAGGTATAAAACAGATATGTAGAGATATTTCACAAAACAAGTGAATAAAATACTTTCACATGTCAAGATTTGATATGTAAAAATGTTGCGTAAATGACAGCACATGAAGTATAAAAAAGGTCACAGGTAGAGAAAGCATTACGAACACACACACATGCACGCACGTGCGCACACACACACTTGCTGAAACTCTTTGATGGCACTATTCTGTACATGCAACATTCAAAAAGAAAGTAGTACATATCAATTCAAATTGCATTTACCAACATTTTGACTCTCTTGTAAACAAGATTTAAAAATCAAAATGTTTTAAAAAAAGAGCTTCTCGCCACGCTCGCGTGGCGATGGGCAGTTTGTGTGATTGCATGCGCCTTTCTTTGATTGGCTCGTAGCGGACCGTTGGAACTGACCGATGCGGCGGACAGTGCCCCGCGCACAGCTTAGCTTAGCGTCACTACGCAAGATTCCAGCAAGCTGAAAGGTCAAGTTTTTGTATTTGGTGAAAATTAAAAATATTGATGAACAGAAAAACACTGAGAAGTACTTTAATCTCTTCAAGAACTCAGCCAGAAATTATATTTTCACAAAACACAAATTTCTGGAAAAAACAGATTTGCATTCAAGAAATGTGCATTTTTAATTTTAAGTGTAGTCAGTTTTCATACTGACAATCTTACTCTCGAATCTTGTTTGACTAATGTCTGTAACTGTTATATGCACAGCATCATTAACGTATTTTTTTCATTCACTATCTCTTCCTACTGTTTGCAATGTCTTTGAAGCTTCTTGGGTTTTTTGTTGATATTTTACATTTAACCCAAATGCGCTAAAGAAAAAACCATGGTTGTTACGACAATCAATATGAAATGGTGTTAACAATTATGCCACAAAACTGGCAAACAGGTATGACTCGAATGTGTCACAAATCCAGCAAACATGCATTACCCATGTGCTTTTCCAAGGACTATCTCATTCAGAAAGGCTGACTGAGACTGGTTATTTGTACTTGAAGACTAATAATAACCCGCCTCCCAAAAACATGAGATTGCAAAATACTTCAGCTCGCCACCTTCAATTTGCTTTCCGTGTACTTGTTGTTTCCAGATGAACCCATAAACTGTCTCCATGGTTGAAATTCCATAGGAACCAGCTTTGCCCTAATTCCCTCTAGCACCGGGGCGAGCGAGAGTCGAGAGAGAACAAGGTCACCTTCAGTAGAGAGGTAACTATAGCGGTCATCGATGGTGTTGACCGTCAGACTGTCCAGCTGGATCAGGTCCGGTTGTCCATCGCCGTCCACATCCCCAACAGCTCCTAAAGAGGTACACAGCAAACACAGAGTCAAGGTGTATGGAAAAAGTTGCCTGTACAGTGGTTATATATACCTGTGATGAAAGCTAGGACACCACTGGGGTGATTAAACAGTGTCTCTACATTGCAGATGGCAGCTGTCATGACAGGTATATTTGGGTCAAGATAATAGAGAAAGAGACTCCAGGTGTCCTTTTATGGGAGGTGTCCACTCATCAGAGAGGCTTCACACCACAGGTAACATTGTACTTGGTGTACGCATTAACCAGCTTTTGCATGACAGTTTATCATATAAAAATCAAACTATTACTATTTCACCACACCTTAGTTTGACTTCCTATCATGACCAAGTGACCAAGTTTTGTTAGATAAATTCTGCTCACTTCCCAGGTGATACTGGTTTACAATAATATTCCAAGCAGGATCGCTGCTCTGATAAACCAAGGGAAGTAAGCGATCTAAATGCACACAACATGTGTAATGGAGTAAGTGAGAGTCGTGCAGAACTAGTCTCCTGAAATGAACAAGCGACTTTCATCCTCGCTGCCTGGACATGGGACACTGTACACAGAGAGAGACAACAACTGGAGGCAGGTTTCAAGACCAGTATTACTCCAATGCATTAGTCTTCATCACCTCTGAACTGGAGAAAAACAGCCATCTCCAAATTGTGACCTACAAAGGAACTGGTGAATAAGAATACCCTGTTTTGAGGGAAAATAATATGCAGCTTACCGGTCAGAGGTTTGGGTGTCTTGACAACACACATATCTATCAGTTTGCGGTCGGCAGGAGACAGGTTGTGACAGTGTCTTCCATTCTTGTCCACAGGTAATGCTGAAACGAACAGGTATACGTTTAGCAGGTAACCAAGACACT
>NC_090246.1:36259231-36409231 GCF_037325665.1 Littorina saxatilis
GTGTACGAAACTTTTACTCCCTTGTCCCGTGTTAGTCTTGGTGTGGAAGGGGTGGGGGAGGGGTAGTGCGACATTTGTTTGCGCGAGATCACATACCTAATATTATTGGCATTATCCCTTTGCCTGCATCCCAATTTCAGGTTCAAGATTTTGACTGGAAGTAAAAAAGATGGGGAGTAAAAATTTCGTACAGGGAGTAATTTTTGTGTGCCTTGGGGAGTTCTTTTCTCGTACAAAAGGTGTACTCGGAGTAAGAATTTCGTACGAAATTTGTACTCCGGAGTCAAATTTTCGTGGAGTAAAAATGTCGTGTTACACCGGTCCTCCAGCCCCCCTGTGTACCGGAAGTTGAAGGCCGGTGTTGCAGTGTGGGCTGGCGTCGATTCAGGTTTGCAAAAACAGAGAAAACGTGCTGCATTTTGTATATCAGTCATCTGAATACTGCTGACTGCAAAATAAAAGAACGGTAAGTCGTAGAGAAAAGGTGTACTGTTCTGATCGATCTGAAAGACAGATAAACTCAAGCGACTAAGTAGTCCCTTTCTGAAAACACAGCAAATGAGTACAAGCATTCTTTTGTTGGAATCCGAGAACTGCCATTGTTTTCATCATGATACATGCTCTATTAGAGATAAAGATAAGATAAGATAAATTTGCAGATGTCTAAGGCCGCGAGGCCTATATCTGATCTTTTGATCAGTACTATTAACTTTCCTAACTTTGAGATGGCCTAGTGTAACGATCTTTTGATCGTGCCTTATTGTCTAGACTAAGACTTTCTTCCGGTGTCGTATATATTTGGCTGAGACTGAGAGTGGCTTTCGTGGCAAACACTGGGTGGCTAACCTTAGCACAATACATGTAGTCCTTGAACACATTGTCAATTCTGTTCTTGAAACTGTTGAATGACGGCGCCTCCACTGTTGACTTGTCCAGGACATTCCAAGTGTCTACAACTCTGTGAAGAAGTGCTGTCTCAAGCTGGTTTTACATGCGTTTTTCTTTAATTTGTAACAGTGTCCTCTAGTACCAGATTGCTGATTGAGTTCGAGAGGATTCTTGCAGTTATACACACCGTGCATGAACTTGTACACTTCTATCATATCACCTCTTACTCTTCTGTAACACATACTAGGTATCTTCATGACTTTGAGACGCTCCTCATACTCTAGGTCCTTCAAACCCGGTACACACTTTGTTGCTCTACGTAGCACACCCCCAATAAGCTTTTTGTCCTTTTCCAAGCGTGGACTCCAGGCACATTTTGCGAATTCCAGATGAGGCCTCACCAGAGCTATGAACAACATTCTCATTGATTCTTGGTCAAGGTACTCGTACGGCCTTCTCACAAGTCCTAGAATCTTATTTGCTTTATTTGCTTGGGTCTCTACATGCTTGGAGAATTTGAGTTCATTGTCTATATGCACACCAAGATCTCTTTCCACACTTGAACTACCCAGGTCCACTCTCCCATCACCTCCAGCCGTTTTCATACTATACACATGTTTCACGTTTTTCTGTCCCAACTGTAGCACCTGACATTTATCCGCATTAAATTTCATTTGCCATTTATCAGCCCATGCTGTGAGGTTATCCAGGTCACTTTGCAACTTCGCGAAGTCATCGACAGTGTCCACTGATCGGTAAATTTTCGTATTATCGGCGTACATGCTACATAGACTCTCCACTACTTCTGGGAGGTCGTTTATGAACACAACGAACAAAACTGGACCCAAAACACTGCCCTGAGGCACTCCGCTTGTCATTTCCACCCAGTCGGATAGGGTACCGTTTACTTTTACTCTTTGGCGACGGTCTTTTAAAAGCTGCCGATCCAATCATTGACCTCATCAGTGACACCATACGATTTGAGCTTTGCGAGGAGGCATGGTGTAGATTAAAATTAAATCAAATTTACTTTGGCGGCAATACCCTCTGCATCGCTGTAGTTATGCAAACATGATTCAAATCAGTGTCTTTTCACGAACTAACCGTCGTTATTTTTGTGTGTTTTAGTCAAATACAAATACACACTGTATACATGGTCAGTTAAGCCTGAGAAAATATGTCAGGAATAAATCGTTAACAAAATAGTTCCCGGTCAAATCGGTAACTTGCAATTGCACGGAGCTAAGAAATTATCATGTAACTGTAAAATACAGCAAGTGACAACATTATTGTGACCAAGCTGACTTTAATTAAAGAATCTTGATCGATCGATGATTGTCTTATTTCTTATCGGTTGCTTCTTTCTTGTTCAGAAAGCTCTCTCTCTCTCTCTCTCTCTCTCTCTCTCTCTCTCTCTCTCTCTCTCTCTCTCTCTCTCTCTCTCTCTCTCTCTCTCTCTCTCTCTCTTTCTCTGAGTCAGTTACACACACACACACACACACACACACACACATGAATTGAGATGAATTAACGAGGTACGGACCGACTGGATGACACTTTGAACAGCATCGTCGCAAGTATTCTTGTTTGAGAAGTTTTCGACTTTTGCGCTTGGACGAAGAAGAGAATCAATTGTTCAGTTGTCCTTCAAAACAAAATTAAGCCTGATGTTAATTAAACAACTGCACAATCAGATTGTTGAGCTTGTGTACAGTGTGTGTTTTCTCTGTTCTGGTAGAATACACGCATTTCGACGCTACACCTTTTACTGATTTAACGAGAGAAAAAAACAATCCTCACCTGCTCGCTTCCTTAGGAAATTTTAACATCCTGAAGCCTTTGGCATGTGAGTTTGAGCAATTGATGGCCAAAGACCATGCCCCGCTGTGTTTTCTTTTTGGTGCGGCCATGGTTGTGCTGCACGATATCGCTACTGCTGTGGAAAGCGAAAGTAGGGTTTTACATGTTTCCGCGTGGTGGCGCCACGGGGCTTCCTGTTTCAATTTTCAGCGCCAAATGAAGCGTCTTTGTTTACTCTACAGTCTCTGATAATGCCAGGACAAAGCTTAATATTTATGTGTGTCAACTGTAACGCAGGACACAGTACTATGCTTAATATTTTGTTCTTAAAAAGTGTTAAATGGCTCAAAATCACATTTTTATACATACATGCATTGTAAGCTAAGGATATATTGCTATTGCTCACATAGCTGAGACTGCTGGACTAAAAAAAATGACATAACCACTGTGTCTTCCGTTACGATTGACACATAACAAGTCAAAATTTTCTTCTCACAAACGGAAAAATAGTTTCAGAGCAAAAGTTTAAGAAGCTATGTTGTATTTATGGCATTGTAAATGTTTTGGTATCCAGACTTAGTTGGATTTCTATTCTGATTACTAAGATACTCATATTTATGTGTCACTCGTAACGAGACATGACATTTTGTTTCAAAGCATATTGTTCACTTATTTAAAAAAAAAAGATGTAATTTTTGACAACATTAGTAATAAGTAACTCATACTTATTGTTTGAATACAAAATGAGCCAGGAGAAACATACACA
This sequence comes from Littorina saxatilis, assembly GCF_037325665.1. Taxonomy (NCBI): domain Eukaryota; kingdom Metazoa; phylum Mollusca; class Gastropoda; order Littorinimorpha; family Littorinidae; genus Littorina; species Littorina saxatilis. The sequence continues at coordinate 36,262,686 of NC_090246.1, forward strand.
GGATGAGTTTTCAAATTTTGTGTGTCAACTGTAACATGTCCCGGAAGACATTAAAAATGTCCCGAACAATGAATAACTGCTGTGACAAGACATCAAGACACCATATAGAAATCTTTCTCAATTATCATTAAGAATACCAACCACAGGAACTGTGCAAAAGGGGAAGCAAGACACATGCTGCTTTGGGTGATTTTTAGACTTTAGTGTGTCAATCGTAATGGCCTGCTGAAGACACAGTATGTCAATCGTAACGGTTCTGTAAAGAGGACACAGTACAAATATTTTATTTTGTAGCCTAAAATAACTACATATGCCCTTCAACTAAGTTTTGTTCAGGCAGGTGTGAATAAAAGCTATCAGGTGTGTAATTCAAAAGAGAGGAAACAAATTGTGAATTTTATAAGGAAATGGTCAATCGTAGCGAAAAGACACAGTAATTATAAAATATTTGAAATTTCAAAAATAAGAGTGTAGAAATGACATCTGAGTTTTTCTTTTGTCATGAGGCTTCAATGTAAAGGCTCTTTTCTTGATGTTAATGTACTGAAAGCTATCAAATATATAATTAAATAAGAAAATTGCAGTCTTAAATTTGAGAAATTTAGGACATGAACCGTTACAGTTGACACTGTATTCTGTATTCTGTATAAGGTTCGACTGTGTATGGTTCTTGTCCCTTTCGTTTTCAGCATAGATAATGACTTGTCACTAAGGTGTGTAGTGAAGTTTATCAGGTGCATTTTGCTGACATTGCATGCTCAAACAAATCCTGGCTGCACTGGCAGCCAAGGGATTCTGCCGATTGGTTAACAAAGTTGCAGTTGACTTGCTCTCTAAACTACTGAAGTTGTACCCATTCCTAAGAGTAAGAATGATGAAATTTAGGTGGATAAAATTGAAAATGGCAAGTTTAGGTGAATTTGTTCTCAGTTTCTGAAGGACTGAAGTGAAAGTGAAACATGTACAAGTCTACAACTTTCACTTTAGCTCACAGGTGAATTAATACACTTAAATTCATTCTCTTTTGAAGCCCACAGTAATTTGGGCACTTCTGTCCCATCCATTATGACATGTATACGACTACGTGTTAGCATGCCTTTTACAAAAGTTCAACTTTCTCTTTCCTTTTCCCCAGCAGCAAAAGACACAACCACAAGACTGACATTTGACAATTACCCAGACCACAGCCATGGTTTATAAATACCAGCGTCGTGGAAAACGGGCAGGAGCCAAGCTGAAAGCAAAGCAAGCAGAGAAAAATGGCGCAGCAGGAACATCCGCTGATGGAGAAAATCTGACAGGGAAGGCCGTCAAAACAGACGAAGCAACATCGTCTGAGTTAGACACAACACAGGATCTGGATGATAGCAACATGGAAGAGGATGCCAGGGAGGGCCAGAAAGAGGATGGCAAGGAGAATGGAGGCAAGAAGGAGGATGCGGGGTCAGACAAAAGAATTGTGCCCCTCATGGATGTGGATGTCCCTCGAATCACCATCAATGAGATACCACTGTTCAGCTTGGAGAAGATGCGAGGTAAAACTTAGCATGGGAACTTCAAGAACTGTTCATTGGTAATGTTATTCAGGGTGCAGTTTAGGAACGTGCCATTGGCGCTTAAAAGCTGAAAATGACCCAAAAGAATTACATTCAGGGGATCAAAGGGCGCGTCAAGATTGCTTACCACTGCGCAACCCTATGCATATTTTACAGTGTTTGAACTTGGAACGAGAAATGCAAAAGTGCGCACCAAACAGAGCACATGCACACACACACATCTTCTGCATTCGTGGGCTGAAACTCCCACGTACACTCGTGTTTTTTGCAAGAATGGAATTTTACGTGTATGACCGTTTTTTACCCCGCCATTTAGGCAGCCATACGCCGTTTTCGGAGGACACACACACATTATTAGTAACATGATACTATATTATATATATGCAAATCCTGAGCTAATTTTCCTTCAAGTTGCACCATTTTGCTTCTTTGATCTTTTTTGGTTTTAAGCGTTTTATTGTCAGAATTCCCTAATTTTAAGACCTTGCTGTTTCAGATTTTCTTGTTATAACCTCTGTAAATTCACCTTCCTTTTAACTTATTTAAGACTATGGTTTCTCAGATTTGTGGAGATCTTGTTTTTAGTTTGACAAAGGAGGGGCTCAATTGTTTCCAGCAGTGACAGTTGATAAGATTTTCTATCATCGCCTATTTCAGGTCAGTGGAAATGGTCAATCCGTGTTTTCCCGGTCTCCCCCGAAGATCTCATGAGTGGTGGACTGATGGCCATGCCCAAGGTCCAGGACTCGCACTACTTCTTGCCTGGCCGTGCTCACCTCAACAAAGGGTAAGGTCGCAGCACAGGATTGTTTAATTGGGAAGAGAAAATATACATGATATACATGTAGTTTGTGTTGTTATTGATTTTTAACACAAATTGTATCTTTTGTTATTGTTGAAGGGCTTCACTTTATCATATGATCATAAAATGCATGTTTGGTACATGTATGTTTCTGAATCGTGTTGTTAGTGGGCAGTTAATGACAACTATTTCCAGAAAGCATGATTCATATTTCTGTGGGTTTTTTGTTTCTTTGTCTGTTCTTTGTTTAATTTTTGTTTCTTTGTCCTTTTTGGGGAAAGGGGGTGGGGTAGCATGGTTGAAGTCTCCAGAAAAAAGGGTTTGTTTGACAAGGTAAAGAAGATCATCTCCCTGCCTTGTTCCACTTCGACTTTTTCTGAAGACAGTTTGTCATGACATCCAAAATGGTTTTTATCTTTGATGTGCAGCCTGGTTTTGTTTGTTTGTTATTTGTTAAGCTTTATTTGTTGTTGTTTGTTGTTTTTTCCTTTGTTTTGAGTTGTGTGAGGGTTTTTTTCCTGTGTTTTTTCCTGTGCATATAATTTACAATATAAATCATAAGTTATTATCAATATCTCTTTGTTTGTTTTTTTTGTACAGGCAACTTGAGTTGTGTGCCCAGAACACCAACGATGCAATTGTGACCATGCTGCGCATTCTGCGCACCCCGTTCTACCAACGCATTATCACCATAGAGCTGACCCGACGACAAGGACGCAGGCATGCATGGGTCAAGAGAGATCACTCGATCAACGAAGCTGGCGACGCAAAACCAGCGCAGACTTCGGAAGACAAACCTGTAGAATCTTCAGAGCCCAAAGCTGAGGAGTCCAAGTCAGCAGAAGGGGAGGAAGGTGGAGAAGTGAAAGCAGATGCAGAGAAGGATGCAGTGAAGGAAGGAGAAGAGAAGGATGCACAGAAGGAAGAAGAGAAAGATGCACAGAAGGAAGGAGAGAAAGATGCACAGAAGGAAGGAGAGAAAGATGCACAGAAGGAAGGAGAGAAAGATGCACAGAAGGAAGGAGAGAAAGATGCACAGAAGGAAGGAGAGCAGATGGAGGAGGATGAGGAGGAAGAAGAGATGGAGGGGGAGGAAGGGTCAGTTTCTCCGGCTAAACCTGCTGCTAAGGGTGACTCCAATGGTGAACCTGTTCTGATGCAGGACAGAGAGAAAGGTAAGTGTGTTATGGCAGAGCTTAGTAGGGGATTGGCCACTATCCAGCACTGTTACAGTAAAACATAAACAGAAAACTCTCAGGCAAACCTACTGGAGCAGAGTTTTAGTGTTTGAATACATATATTTCTCAAGAATGTCAACTGGCCATTCAGATCAAAGATTCAAACTTTCTGGAAACTAGCACCAGCAGTTTTTATAGTTAGTTTAATTTTGTTATACATGTACATTTCTCTCTGTTACTAGTGTTAGTCATACTCATAGAAACTTAGCACTGGACACATTCTTCGAATCCTTTTGGTTATAAATATTCTGTCCTTGTTTCTTTAAAGGTTAATGTAGCAAACCATTTTGACTTGCAGTTACATTTATGGGCAACCTGAGCCGGGTGCAAAGAATTAAATTTGTGTTATAAAAAATGATATATATATAGACTTTTTTTTGTCTGTTTGGTTTTTACTTTTTGAGAAATTTAGTACTAGAGACGTTCTTCCATTTCTTGTGGTTATATTTTGTCATTTTTCCCCTAATAATGTAAACCACCTTGTCTTGCAGCTACATTTATGGTCAACCTTGGCAGAGTACAGAGAATCAAGTTTACCAAAAAAGTGAAGGGTAAGGTTTTCAGGAATGCACCATTGATTTCGTCTGAGCAGCGCATCGCAGCGGTGACCTTTTACTCCAGTAGTACTGTAGTAAAAAAAAAAAAAATTTAAATGTACACTGAAAGAAAATGTAAGAAAGTTCCACTTGTATTCAACGAGAATAAAGGCCACTTAAGTGACTGAGCATCAGCTATTTCTTTCCTCCAACCCAACCTCCCCTCCCCGTCAAAACAAATTCAAGCTTTCCAGTGATTAAAATGTCAACGTGAGTTTAGTGTAAGTTCAATGTGATTACAATTTCAATAGGAGTTGGGTGTCGGTTCAATTAGACAAAACATTTGTCATGTTTCAAATCGGATGAGGGCAGTTTTTGGAACAAAAAAAGAATACTATTATGTTGTCGACTGCTTGTAAAATTAAGAAAGAAGAGTAAAACACTGGTATAAGGGGTCAAATAAGGAGAGGTAAGTGTGAGTGAAAGAGAGGGAAACGGCAAGGGGAAATAGAGTCTTGGAAAATTTGTACCGGAAGGGAGCTTCTTTGATAATTTAAATAATCACGATAACAGTAAAGGTGTTTATATGGCGCAAATCCTAATACAGTTCTAAGTGCCTTACAGTACTGACAAAATTTAGATAATCAGTGATAAAAGTATCAAGTGAAGTTGAAGTCGGTTTTTTCTGTTTGTACTTAGAAAAGTGTTGGTGGCTCAGTCCCAACTGTCATTCCATCAACGGGGTTGTAATATTGGGAGAGAGAGAAAAACTCTCACATGTCGTGTTAAAGTGATTTCTTTCTCAGATAATAAAATCTGGCGCCACTGTTAAGTTTCATCATGATTTGGTGATTCTTAAGTATGGCCTGCCCAGTCAATGAAAACCGCCTATGTGGTGGCACTTATGTCATATTTGGAATGTTCACTCATGCCTTACATAATTTTCTGTTTGCCTGTTGGATGTTTTAGCCTGTACCCTGGAAAACTGCTGCAAATGTACACGTGATGCCATAGCCATGGCCTCTTCTTTAAGAGGCCGGCAGCTCATGACACACAGTGCCACTTGCCTACCACCCTGGCTGTCGGTGTGACCTTGGGAGGTCACGACCTTCAATTGAGGTCATGACCTTGAGAGCCAGGCGTGTGCACGTTGGCGGTGGATGTGAGCTGGGCAGCTTTGTGTTCCAGGGGATGTGAGCAGAAGGTGTGTGTACGTGGGCACTTTGCCCAGAAGTACCTCTGAGGAGATGTTGAAGTGTATTTTCCCCATGGCAAACGGCATTTTCATGAGATCCGCTGAAGATAAAAGGATGCGGTGAGTATGCTTAAACAACTCGGGCTGTTGAGCTTTGATCTCACGCCTTTGTCCCCCCCTCCCCCCCCCCCCCCCCCCCCCCCCCCCCCCCCTCTTTGTGGTTTCGCCTCGTACCCAGTTCTTACATTTTTAAGCAAGGGATACAGTGCCCGTGTTCAGAAGAAAGTCAAAGGGCTGGAGCATTGCCTCCAGAGGGCATTCTGAGGGCAACCTTGCTTGAAAGATATGAGAACTGAGCTTTGCAGACTTACTTGTCTGCAGGGGTTTGGTGAGTGAGTCTGAACTGGTCGTGAAGCTTTGTATTTGCAGTCCTTACCAAAGATAGCTGAATTCATGCACTGTGTGTTAAAATCGTGCGCAGCTTTTGCCATGGGAAAGCGCAAAAGTCACAGTTACAAGCAAGACATACAGAGCTGTAGGATAACTTTTCTCATTGCCTATTTCGTTCCCTCTGGCCCTCCCCTCTGCCTGCCCACATTCCCACATAGTCCCACCCCCACACATCCCCCCCCCCCCCCCCCCCCCCCCCCATCATATGAACCTCACAACAGGAAGGTTTTTCTTCCACCTAGTTTAAAGCAAGGGGTCCAGTAATATCGTAATTTTTTTTTAAAGTTTTGAGCAGTACTTGCGGATTGTACAGTGCTGCCTGCAAGCAAGATGCCCAAAGATTTTGGTTGTCACGCTTATTTGTTATGCACCTTTTTGGGGGCTTACTCTCGACTATGTAATCAAGGTGAAGATAGGAGTTTATGATGCACGTGTCATGGTCCATTGGATCAGAACTGGTGTGCTAGACATGATGGTGGCGTACGTGGAGTGCACAATATCACGCCTACTGCTGTTTCCTGACAAAATGATGTGGCTGCCCTAAGGTGCAAGAAAGTACACTGTCAACTGTCTTCTACTGTGGTTTCCTGAAGACAGAATGTACGGTGGAAGAATGTAATCTGTCAAATATGTGCACACAAATGAATGACAGAAAGACACTGCGTGTCTCTTGACGTTGCTTCTAAATTTAACACTAGTTTCAGTGCATGTTGAAGTGACTGCCCATCCAGCAAAGATATGACAGTCTTGTGCATCACGGCCCTATTTGGAACAATAGAACTTGAAGAGCACATTACCCTCGAAGACGGCATCACGCTGCCCATGTGGCAGGGTAAAAAAAGCGGTGTTGCACACAAAAGCTCAGAAATCAAAAGAAGGAGAGTACAGTGACTGTGTGTGCATAGCGCATGTGAATCAGCATGAGAGAGGTGATGCCTGTGCTGTGCTGTAAGCCTGTGAACAAAGGAAAGTAGACAGTCTTCACTTCATTCACATTGTCGTCGGACACAGGCAAGTGGTCTAGCAAGATGCAAAGATCATACATGCTCAGCTGAACTGGATTTCATTCTTATTGGTTGCTGTTGAGCTAACCCACGCTTGACACTCATAGGGCCACATGGTTCAGAGAAGGTGACTGTGTCATTGACAGAAACATGTGTACAACTGTTTTCAACCACTCCGCCATATAGGCAGCCGTACATTGTCATTAGAGGATATTTTCATCTGAACTCAGTTAACGCACATCCAGTCTGACAACTATGGCTATTCAGTCAGTGAAGTGCCCCATGCTGATTGATTAAGATGCCATCATGTTGTGAACTATAACGCGGCATTGCTGATGAATGCATCATTGAGCACTATGATGCTTCTGCTTGTATCACATGTAAATCATTTTTTGGAATTGGCTGTGCAGTTAAGCCACTCTCTACTCGACAAGAAGTTTGGACTCTTCAAAACATACCTAAATTTAAGAACAAAGGGACGATCTGACAGGCTGCAAGGCCTAGGCTATATGCCCGTCCCTGTTAGTGTTACATTTACTACTGCTACTACTGTTCAATTCAGTGGTTGAAATAAATGGGAAACATGTGGAATTGGCTGGAGTATTAGCTGTGCAGTTAAACCACTGTCTACCTGGCAAGAAATGTGGACTGCTGAGTCTGCTCGGTTCAGTGGTTTGACTGGGATAATCATGGGGAGGACATATGATATGAAGCAGCTACAACCGTTCCCCAGTGCTATGTTTTGTGCCAACTCCAGGATTTGTTTCCATGTTGAGGCCCGTCCACTCTGTTACTGTCATATCAACAGTCCTGTTTGCGGTCCTCCCGACCCAACCACAGTTATCGCTAGGATATTTGCCATGTTGAGGCTAGTCCAGTTTTTCATATTGGCAGCCCAGTTTGGCGCCCAAACCCCACCTCCCACCCCAGCCCATGCCCTGTCTGCAACTACATGTATCTCCAAGTCCGAGGTGCCTTGGGCAGTGGAGACTGGCATTGTGACTGTTACCTGAGTACAGCAGCATTATACTTCACCTTCAAGACTGACAAGAATGATTTTGAAAATGTTTGTCACTTCGCCTCAAGCTAAGGACCTACATACCACCTTTCCACTAACACAAAGAAACTGATCCTGTTGTTATCATCATCAGTCCCCTGACTGGGGCAGTCGTCGGGGGGGACATGAGGGCTGAGGAGGCCTGTTACTATGGCTTCTTGAAACGTTACATGCAGAGTGCGTGCCACTCTGCTGGAAGTTGGGAGCCGGTCTGATGTGTAGCCAGTGATCTTGGCAAAAGTGGATGTTGAATTTGAGCTGCAAAGAATTTGCTGTGTGAAGAAAACTTGCATACGAGTCTGTGATGTCATAGCAATGCACAATGCACTTTCATGCAGCAGCTACGCCAAAACCATGACATGCATCGGCACTTTTTGGAGACATTTTACAGTAATGAGCTGAAATTTCAACAGGCACGTCTGCCTCTTGTTCTTAAACAGAAAAAGGTGGGGTGGGTGTTTTGACATCGTAGGAAGTGATATTGTGAATTTCTTGCATGGATTATGAGGAATATAGGTGTGTATCGGATGCGTTTACTTAGGTGACCGTAGAATTGAACTGCTTGGTAAAAATAAAAAAAGTAGTACAGTGTAGTATTATTGACTATAAAGCCAAGGGGGATATTATCTTATGGTATATGCCTCAATATAAGGGATGGGCACAGGATGAGGAAGTTTGTGCATTGTTGTACAGGGGCTTCTTGTTGGAAAAGGAGCGTCTGATAGATTTCTTGAAACATGTTACAGTGCAACTTTAAATGTGTAAAAGAGCTTAAGTGTGTGTATGTGGGAGATAGAGGTGTGTACATACGTAAGGGCAGAGAGAAAAAGGCTGTTGTGAGAAAGAAAGAAAAAGGTGCTTGGGTTTGAGGTTTTACTTTTAGACCAAAGGATAGAAAATGTCAATAACTCTTTGCTTGCTGATGGAAATGCAGCCATATCAACCATGGTGAACAATGGATGTGTTCATAATACCGGCTGTCTTAAACTTCTTTAAAACATGCTTGTCTTATAAACTGATTCCCTTAAAAAATTGAGTGAAATAAGTTTTATTTGTCTGTAGTTAATTGTTGTGTTTTATTTTGTTTTTGTGTGTGTTGCTTTTCATTTCTGATCTAAAAATATTCACCTAGCTGACTTCTGCTATGTGAATACAGCTATCATTAAATTAAAAAAATAATGTTGTACACACTTACGTTTATTTATTTTTTATACATGTACTGTTCTTGATTCTTGTACGAATATGTGCCAACTCAGCAATGAATATTGCTCTGAGGACATAGATTTTCTCAGACTGTTGATATTAGCAGCAGTTTGTTTGGTAATTGTGTTTTCTTTTTACTCAGAATTGAGTTTTGAACAACAACACTTGTCATCATTTTCCTGAGTTTTCATTCACAAACACCTGGGAAATAAATCTCATGTTCCCCATGCAATAACTCGACGTGGTGAATGGGTTTGAGCTTTCAGGTTAAACGTGGATTGTCAAAGTAAAAGCCAATCAGGCTGATTGTTTGATGTGTGGAACCATCGCGGCTTTGGATTTGTGTTTCCTATGACAACGATTGTAAGCATTCACTCTGAAAGACCCAATCAATGTTGATAATTACCGCGGCGACTCATGGTCAATTTGCAACTTATCTCTGTAATCGCAAAATCCACAACGAAAAGTCAAACACTTAAAAGAAAAGAAATATGCTCAACACTTACTGAACTCACAGGTATGATCGCAGCTCTGTACATTTTCAGACTGGAAGAAAAGCGTCAACAAGCTACGTTTGACGTCACATACAAGGTTGACGTGTTATCTCGTGCTACTGTGATGATGCTTTGTGGCCCGGAGTTGGATTCTAAAAATTCGTCTCCCTGTGGGTTATTGTGCATTTTGTTGCACAACCAAAATGATGACAAAAACGATGTTTGGTGGCTTGTTGTCAGACCAGCATTTTGTTGTTGGTCCTCGGGGAGCATATCGCCTTTTGTCTCATATTTATCAACCGCGGCCTTCGGCCTTGGTCGATAAAGATGAAACAAAAGACGATATGGTCCCCTTGGACCAACAAAAAAGCTGGTCTGTCAACAAGCCACCAAACATCTTATAATGTTCAAGAGGTTGTACCTGATTGCGTTCTACAGTCTGAACTGAGTTTTACATTTGAGAAATTTGTTATTTAACTTTTTAGACTCACCTGAGTAGTCAGTGAGTCATAGGAATCGGCAGTGCTGACATTTTCCAGAACATGTGATTAGCATTTCGTAGATCACTTTTCTGTTCGTGTGTGCGCATTTGTGTGTGATAGATGGAGGGGGGGACTTAAAGAACCAAAAAGCTACGTGATTGTAATGTAGACGGTGTTTGAACTATCCCCTTATTGCTTTTCAGACACGTCTTCCTGGAGACATGCAATCACTACAACGCCCTAGGGTTTCTGTCTTCATACCCTGCCATCAAGGTCAATGATGAAATGTTGCAGCTTTCAGTCAAAGACAGTGATCTCCAGGGTAAGTTGTCTGTGTGTGTTGTGTTGTGTTGTGTGTGTTTTTTGCTGAATGTATCTCTTTGATGTGAAGCAGAGTGGCAGGTTCTCTTAAAGGGTTAAACTGTGCAACACCAAGGGCAAAATTACATGGACAGGACAGTACAGTAGTATAGTACAAATGAACCTGCCCATGCAACCTCCTCTTGAGAGCAGCCAACTCAAACTTTTGGTCGAGGTAATAGACAAATGGATAACAGAGAGTGATCTTTCATGGGAGATGTCATCTTATGAGAAGGGCTTGGCATGGCAGCTGTAACTGTATGATTATTGGGTGGTGTTGGGCCCATTCATATTGGTCGGGTTGGGGGCGTTGGTCCTCAGAAATGAAAGAGATAGTGAAAAATAGGTTAAAAATGTAAACTGCGTTGCTTTTTGTGTGTTCACCAGCTGTATTCCTCCTGCAAAAGCTAATTGAACAAGACCTCCAGTCCGGAGGGTCATTAACCTGTCGATTTGTGAAGCAAGATAGTGGCTTTCTTCATTTCTCGTAGTGATTTTCTTCATTTCTCTTTCAGTATTGCTAGTCTAGCTAAAAGAAGAGAATGATTTGTCCTGCAGGCAAAAAAAAATAAAAAAAGCAACAATGGGTAGACTTCTTGAAGTGAATCTCATGCACAGGACTGTCAATTCCAGAGATCACTGAGAAATGAAAGCTTGTTTTTGTGTCCTTTTTGCAGTCTTGAGGAAAGAAGAACAGAAGAAAGCAGAAGCACAAAAGAAGGAAGCAGCCGTAAAGAAGGAAGCAGGAGAGAAGAAGGAAGCAGTGGAGGAGAAAAAGGAAGGGGCCGAGAAGGACGAGATCACTGCTAAAGAAGAAGCAGAGGAGAAGAAAGAAGATGACAAAGGAGATGCCGAGTCAAAACCAGAAGAAGGGAAAGAGGAGAAGATGGAGGAGGGAGCAGAAGAAAAGGAACCCTCGGAGAAGGAGGAGACGGAGAAGAAAGAGAAGGAGAAACAGGCCCGGGTCCTGACCAAAGAGGAGAAGCAACGTCGGACGGAGAACAACCGCAATAAGAAGAAGCGTAAGCGAAGCCTGATGGATGAGATCCAGCGCGAGTGGACCATCAAACGTCCCCGAGGCGACAACAGCCTGATGGGACCGCCTCCGGCCCGGCAAGGCCACATGTTGAGCGGACCTCCTCGAAATCGCGGGCGTGGCGGCTTGCTGCCCGGCCCCTTCAACAGAGGGCCAGGTCCTCGGGGTCCTGGGCTCGGAATGCCAGCTCCAGTTTTCCAGATCCAAGACAAGATCGCGGGCCTGATGCAGCTGCAGAACCAACTGGAGATGACCATCCACAACCAGATGAACTTCATTGAGCACACGGATGTGGCCAGGCAGCAGGCAGAGTTGAGGATGAGGATTCTGGGAAGCCAGGGGACGGGGCTAGAGGGAGGAGGGGCTGGGGTAGGACTGATGGGAAGAGGAGGAGGGATGGGAGCAAGAAGTCCCGGGAGGTTTTCTGACAACAGAGGCAGGAGCCCGGGTCGCGGCGGCAACAAGGCAGGAGGAGACCGGCGAAACTCATTCAGAGGGGATGCCAAGGGGAAGGCTTTTGTTCGCAGAGACAGCCAACCAGGTGGGGATGCTAACGCCAAGAAGGGGGGCGGAAAGGGAGGCTCTTTCAGAGGGCGCAAGAATTCAGGCGGGGGAGGAGGTACGGGTGCTTTTGGCGGCGGTGGTAACAGTAATAAACAGTTTGCCAGTGGGAGGGGCCGTTTCAGTGGAGGCAGTGACTTTGGGGGCAGCGGAGGGGGTGGAGGTGGCAACAAGAATGGAGGCAGATTCGGCAGTAACTCAGGCGGCAGGTTCAAAAACAACAGCGGAAGCAGGTTTAGCGACTTCAACCGTGATGGAGACACGGGCCTGGGAGGCGGGGGCATGAGCAGTAGCTTTGGAGGAGGAGGGGGCGGGGCTAACTATGGAGGCTCCGGAAGCAACTTCAGGAGTAACAGCTTCAGCAGTGGGGGTGGTCTCAGCAACACATGGGGGTCTGGTGCCGGCAGCGGGCTAGGAGGAAGCAGTTTGGGTGGAGCAGGGGGTAGCTTCAGCCCAGGTAATTACACCGCAGCAACAGCTACCGGAAATTACTCTTCCCCCAGCAGTACCTCCCTCGCTTCAAACAACTACGGAAACCTTGCCTCTGGCACCGGGGGTTACAGCGCTGGCAACCTGTCTAGCGGTACTGGCTACGGTTCCAGCATCTTTAATATGAGTGGTGGTGGCGGCGGCTATGGTGGCAGCGGAGGCCTGACTGGCCCCGGCAGCTTCAGCGGCAGTGGGACCGGCTATACTGGAGAGAACACCTATGGTGCCACTGACTATGGGACCAGCGGTCAATCTTGGAACTCATCTTACAGGTAAGGGACGTGTGAAGATGGCTTAGGACATGCATGTATATTTTCTGGAGGTTATTTCTATTTGAAATTCAACAGGAGAACAAGAAAGGTTAGTTTGAGGGTTATATTTTGCACATTTCAAAAATGTCCGGCTCTCTAGTTGTCACTGTCAGTCCATCACAAACTGAAAGAGTAGTAAAATGTGTGATTCCATGTAATGCACATGGTTTAAATAACTTGGCTTTCACTGAAAATAGATCAGGAGTCGTTTTAAATCAAACCTCCTGGCTCACTCTTGTCAGCTTGGTTGCTTGCTTTTGAATATTTTGTAGCATGATTACTTCTGACTTATTGTGTCTGCATGTGACACTGACAGACAGAGAGACAGAAATTGTCTGTGTGTTTAAGTGGACACGGATAAAAATCATTGCAGAGGTGGATGGAACTAAATATGCTCCAAATATTTTGCAGCGACAATCAAACCATGGGTTCCTCTGTCAACACCTACAGCAACTTGCAGGGTGCATACTCTTCAGGCAACTACAACAGATACTGAACCCAACGACAACAGACGCTGAAACAGACTGCAACAGATACATAGGACTTTCATTGGACCAGTCATATTGTTTCAGTGTTTTTGAAAGTGTCATTATTTTAGCTTGACCTTGGAAGTTAAATAGGGTTTAATTACTTGTCAATATTACTTTTATCATTGTCAAGTTTGTGTTTCTCTTGTTTCTCTCTGAAAGAGAAGCAGTAGTTTGTGCTTGCGTTAGTAATCGTTTTGTTCATTCTCTGCAATGTGCAACAGTCACATTGTAAATAATTTGCCATTTTTCAGTGTAAGTAGCTAATTCCAAGAGAAGATACGTTCCTGACTGACATAGCATCTGTAATAGAATAATACCGCCAATAACTCTGTAAAATTTTGTTGTGGCTTTGGAAGACGTGTATGCCTTGAAAGTGAGGAAAGCTGAGTAAAAGTGGTATGTGAAGGTCTATGGAAAAAACCAAGAGACACAACATTCACGCCACAGTAAAGAATGTGCTCCGATCTGCATATCTTCTATAGAAGAGGATGTTTATGCAGTGTCCACTTCATTTAAAAACCCTGACAGTGGTACTGTACTTCTTTAGAAGAAGAAAATTCTTCTATGGTGTGCTGTTTGGTTTGTCATTGTGTTACTGTCTTTGTGTTTTGCTCTTGTTGTCCCATGGGGGTGTGGGGCAATGATTTTACATGGGTTATTTGGGAGAAGGTGACGAGTAGGTTTTGTGGGTGTTTTCTGTGGTGCTTTTCAGAGTTGACTACATTGAAGAGACTTCGTTTTTATGTATTCCCCAGGCCTTACCCCATCTCAACCCTGCGTGTATTATACATTTCAGTGGGATACAAAAAAAGCATCAAAACAGCTCACTTTTTATTATAAATTGTAGAGTTTGAGTTGTTGCTAAGCAATGTTATGTTTCTTTATTTTCTGTCACTGATGAAAAGTAGACCATACCTGTAGCATTTGTAGGTAGGTAGGTACACGTCTTAAGATAGGCATCACTTTGTTTAGAGAAGGCTTGAACTAATTTCAAAGAGAAAAGAAAGCTATGTCTACATTTTTGCCTTCTGCCTTGTTGTATTGCTCTTTATAACTTCTAGATAAAACTGTCAAAAGTTATGCTAGGTCAATAAAGATTTTTAATGTTTTGTCCTCAAGAGTCCAGAACGGTCTCCTTTGGATGAATGCGAGAGTCAGATTTGAGTGTTCTTTTATTAGTGCAAATATCAGTGTTTGTGTTTGTATAGTGCCTTTGTGATTCCAGTTGTCGGCCACAGAGAAAGTACATACATTTTTCTGCTGGTTTACTTCAGAACAGCTGATCTCTCTCTCTCTCTCTCTCTCTCTCTCTCTCTCCTCTCTCTCTCTTTCTCTCTCTCTCTCAAACGCATTGAAGAACACGAGCACATCCCTCAACACAGACACACACACTCACAAATACAAGCACATTGCAAGTTCATTAGAAACAATGAATGATGCACATATTTTATTTTTTATTTGCCAAGCACATCATTGTGGGGCTTTTATTTTTTAATCAAAAATCTGTGTAATGAAATGGATTATATTGAACACTTCTTTTGGAAATGTAGCAAAATGAAATTGTTTTGGGAAAATGTTAGTATCTAGATGTATATATTTGTTAACACCGGAGAAAATATATTAACAGAAACAGATGTATTGTTTGGTTATTCTCCAGAAGTGCAAACCCCTATAAACCAAATTATTAACCATATTTTGCTCATTTCAAAGATGCACGTAATATTGCCTTTCAGGAACATACGCATTATGGTAATAGTACGTCTTCAATCCTTCGCTAATAAGCAATCGGGACGCTTGATCTAAGTAAAAGTGGAGCTTCAGAGTAGACTGCACTTGACTTGTTATTATCATAGACCTATATTAGGTCCCTGTTATTATGTTTCTCTTATTAAACGGCTTCCCCCAAAGCTCTTTTGTCTGATCACGAAGTCTCGGTGATAACAGCCCAACGACCACAAGTGATATACTGTACTGCATATCGATAATCGTTCAATTAACATTCAACTGGGTTAAGATGTGAAAAGCTTGTGACAATCAAATCTTCGTGATCCAGTAAGTTGGGCTGCACTATTGGTGAAGAGAATATATACATACACATAAAGGTTAAAAACGAATACATCTTTCACTGTGATCACTCTTTCAAGAACCCAAATCACAGATACCGAGGCATGAATGAATATATTAAAATGAATTCCCGATAATTATCACGAACTATCCCCCCGCAGGTTAGGGGGAAGAATTTACCCGATGCTCCCCAGCATGTCGTAAGAGGCGACTAACGGATTCTGTTTCTCTTTTTACCCTTGTTAAGTGTTTCTTGTATAGAATATAGTCAATTTTTGTACAGATTTTAGTCAAGCAGTATTGTAAGAAATGTTAAGTCCTTTGTACTGGAAACTTGCATTCTCCCAGTCAGGTAATATATTGTACTACGTTGCAAGTCCCTGGAGCAATTTTTTGATAGTGCTTTTGTGAACAAGAAACAATTGACAAGTGGCTCTATCCCATCTTCCCCCTTTCCCCGTCGCGATATAACCTTCGTGGTTGAAAACGACGTTCAACACCAAATAAAGAAAGAAAGACAGATACCGAGGCATGAATGAATATATTGAAATGAATTCCCACAAACTATCTGAAAACACAAGCAAATTTCATTGATAAGGACTGTTCGGCAACATTGCATTCTTCTCAGCCGCCAAAAGAAAACGAGCTATAGTGGAACCCACATTTTAAGACCCTTTTTTTTTCTTTTTTTTCCCCACCTTTTAAGACCCTGTTTTTTAAGACTTTCTGTTCATAACCTATGTAAATGTACCCCTATTTTAAGACTGCCTCTTTTTTAAGACCTGATATTCTCAAGTTGAGCTCTTAAAAGGGGGGTTCCACTGTTCACTGTTGTTCTGCGCCTTTAAAACACAAGGAATTTTAAAGCTACGTGTATGGCCTACTACGGGTGTAAGACATGATTCACTTTTCCTCAACATACAGAAAAAGGTGAGCTTTCCCACCTTGACACTTTTCCCTAAATGAAATAATGAAACTCATAGAGCATGTGCACTTCACTGAAATGTTCAAAATGCAATTCAGGATGTCACTGCACGGACACATTCTACCCTAACACTCTCACAAGGTAAGCTTATTTTGGTATCTCAAAATCACTACTGATTAAGCGTCTTCTTCGTTGACACGTTCTTGCTTGTCAGCTACTTGACAAGATAACTTCGCTCGTGATCCTCATAGTTAAATACCCGGCCGTATAACTCAGTGAACTTATTATGTAGGTCGTGATGTTGTCGATCTGATACAGTGGAACCCACATTTTAAGGGGAAAAAACCCTGAGAAATTCAGGTCTTAAAAAAAGAAGTAGTCTTAAACTGAAGGTACATTTACAGAGGTTATGCCTTAAAAAGAAAATATGACAACGCAATGTCTCCAAGGGGGCGGGGGGGGGGGGGGGGGGGGGAGAGAGAGATCTTAAGTCAGGGGGGGTTCCACAGTATACATGTGGTACTGATTGACAGCTCCACTTTTTAACAGATACACGAAGTTTTGTACGTGGGTCTCCGTTTTCGTGTCAGTGTGTGAACCAGTTTTGATCCACTCTACCATTACCTACCTGTGAATCTATCGGCAGGAATTTCCACTGATTTGAGTATGTATATTTAAGTTTTACTTGTCTTTATCTAAATATATATCTGAATGTCTAAGGGTGTATGATCTGAATGGATGCCTTTCAGTTCAACCGCAAAATGAAATATTCTGTATTCTGTATTCAGCATCAGATTGGAGACGATATGCTGAATAATGCAGTAGTTTTTCTATCGGATATTAATTTGTTTAATTTTTGTGTGCGCTGGTGATCTTTTTACATTTAGTCAAGTTTTGACTAAATGTTTTAACGTAGAGGGGGGAATCGAGACGAGGGTCGTGGTGTATGTGCGTGTGTGTGTGTGTGTGTGTGTGTGTCTGTCTGTGTGTGTGTGTAGAGCGATTCAGACTAAACTACTGGACCGATCTTTATGAAATTTGACATGAGAGTTCCTGCGTATGAAATCCCCATACGTTTTTTTCATTTTTTTGATAAATGTCTTTGATGACGTCATATCCGGCTTTTTGTGAAAGTTGAGGCGGCACTGTCACGCCCTCATTTTTCAACCAAATTGGTTGAAATTTTGGTCAAGTAATCTTCGACGAAGCCCGGACTTCGGTATTGCATTTCAGCTTGGTGGCTTAAAAATTAATTAATGACTTTGGTCATTAAAAATCTGAAAATTGTAAAAAAAATATTTTTTTTATAAAACGATCCAAATTTACGTTCATCTTATTCTCCATCATTTGCTGATTCCAAAAACATATAAATATGTTATATTTGGATTACAAACAAGCTCTGAAAATTAAATATATAAAAATTATTATCAAAATTAAATTTTCGAAATCAATTTAAAAACACTTTCATCTTATTCCTTGTCGGTTCCTGATTCCAAAAACATATAGATATGATATGTTTGGATTAAAAACACGCTCAGAAAGTTAAAACGAAGAGAGGTACAGAAGAGCGTGCTATCCTTCTCAGCGCAACTACTCCCCCGCTCTTCTTGTCAATTTCACTGCCTTTGCCGTGAGCGGTGGACTGACGATGCTACGAGTATACGGTCTTGGTGCGTTGCATTGCGTTCAGTTTCATTCTGTGAGTTCGACAGCTACTTGACTAAATGTTGTATCTTCGCCTTACGCGACTTGTTTATATTTGACTCCGCGGAAAGCTGACAACCTATATATTGTAAAAAGAAGTTTCTGTTTGTCTGTCAATCACACTTTTCAAAATCGCTTATGGATCCCTGGATCCTGCATTTCTCGAACCTAATTAAAACGTATATCTATATATCAGGGGAAGGAAAGTCAAATTAAGGGGCCACTGCAAGTTTTTCACAAGGTTGTCAGCATGCTAAGTAACAATACAGACAACAAACCAAATGTTTGCGCTCCAGGCTGAAGTTTAGTTTTGTAGAAAAATAAAAGCGAATTACTTATCGGGGCACAATATTGTGGAAAAAAATAACACAACTAGTTGCTCGTCGAGGGTAGAATATTATACACGAATAAAAGAATGACGAATTAAGTTCTTGTCGCGGGCAGAATATCCGCAAAAAAAGAAGCAAGAAAAATCAATTAGGCCTACTTTCCGAACTTCGTCGCGACGTGCAGAAGAAAGAAAAGAAGCCGGAAGGAGAAATGAAAGGTAAACAAATGACGAAGCACATGACGCGGTCAGAATATCTTGAAAAGAGAAAAGGTAGAAGAAAGAAAGGAAGAAGGAAGTGCAAATGAATTTAAGCATTACTTGTCACGGCGAGAATATTGCGGAAGAAATAAAAGGATAACCAATTACTTGTCGGACTTCGTCGTGACTTGTCGGACTTCGTCGTGGCTGACTTGTCGGCGAAAGAAAGAAAGAAGGGGGGGGGGAAGTTGAAAGGCGCTCAGGTGTGTTATCGAAGGCATTTTTCAGCAAAACCGCGACATAAAATTACTTACGGCAATACCAGTGTCCTGTACTGACATGATTGTTCAGTGCGTGACACTGAAAAAACAGCAACAACTATAATCTGCTGAGAAAAGGTGAAATGATCATTCAAACAGCGACGAAGAAAACGACTGAAAGAATGTAAGCACTGTAAACTGTCAAGAAAAGACAAAAATACAGGTACTTCGGTAAACCCATTATAAGTAAAGTAAAGTCTTTTAAACTAAACTAAACTGAACTGAACTCAGCTAATAAACTAAGCAAAACCAAACTAAACAAAACAAAACGAAACCGCGAAACAAAACTAAACTAAACCGACTAAACTAAAGCCGGGTAAACCAAAGTAAACTCAACTCAACTCAACTCAACTCAACTCAACCGCTCAACGAAACAAAACGAAACTAAACTAACTTTAACCAATCTGATATAATCTAACTGACAGTAAACTAAACTAAACTTAACTAAACTCAACTTAAACACCGTCACTGACTGAGTACCTTCAACTTAACCTATATCTTCACCGTCTATTTCTACCAAAACCTCTTCATAAGAAAAAGGACCAGATGGCTGGAACGTGGTGGTCGTCGGTGTTGCTGGTGTGCTTGGTGGTGGTGGCGGCTACAACGACGGCGACACCGTTGGACGACTACGTCAACCGTCCCGACCCGACTTACAAATACGATGTGATCAAAGAGGAACGGGGTCCCGACTACAGCTTGTTCACAATCAACATGACTTCTCAGACGTGGAAATCAGGTGAGTTTCAAAATTAGGGGTGGACTTTGTTGAGCCTATTTCTTTTGTGAGTGTTCGGGTTTTGTCGAAAATATAGGGTGTGGTGTGTGTGTGTGTGTGTGTGTTAGTGTGTGTGTGTGTGTGTGTGAGACGGTGTGTGTGTGTGTGTGTGTGTGTGCGTGCGTGTGTCAATACGTTCGTCAGTGTGTGTGTGTGTGTGTGTGTGTGCAGTGTGTGTTTGCGTGCGTGTGTGTGTGTGCGTTTGTAGACACGCACACAAAGACGGATTCTCAGCGGACTTGCTTCTTTTGTTCCTCAAAGTCATGAATACATTGTTCAAATGGATTAGTGCCTGGAGATGACCTTCTTTTAGAAAGTAAGGTATCTTACTCTCACTCTTAATTTCCCACACTGTAATCTGAAGTGTTCCACTCAGTTTTGAACACAATTTTTTTTTAAACTGGGACACTTTTTAAGACTAGTTGTGAACACTGTGAGACGAACTATGTGATTCTACCGGAACACCCCGCGGGTTAGGGGGAAGAATTTACCGGATGCTCCCCAGCATGTCGTAAGAGGCGACTAACGGATTCTGTTTCTCCTTTTACCCTTGTTAAGTGTTTCTTGTATAGAATATAGTCAATGTTTTTAAAGATTTTAGTCAAGCAGTATGTAAGAAATGTTAAGTCCTTTGTACTGGAAACTTGCATTCTCCCAGTAAGGTCATATATTGTACTACGTTGCACTGAAGCCCCTGGAGCAATTTTTTTTTATTAGTGCTTTTGTGAACAAGAAACAATTAACAAGTGGCTCTATCCCATCTCCCCCCCCCCCCCCCCCCCCCCCTTTCCCCGTCGCGATAACCTTCGTGGTTGAAAACGACGTTAAACACCAAAGAAAGAAAGAAAGAAAGAAAGATTCTACTGGAAAAAGTAGTACTCTATCAAGTGTTTATCTAGTCAGCTGCCAGATGTATTCAGTGATTATTTTATCAAGAAGGTTTCAGATATTCGTTCTGAACTTGATCAGATGGGTGCACATTCTGCTTCCTCCAGTCATGTTGATGTTCCCACTGATTGTTCTTTTCCATCATTTCAGCCAATCAGTGAAAAAGACCTCAGATCCATTATTCTAAAGTCCAAACCAACAACTTGTCCACTTGATGCCATACCCACACCACTGCTTTTTGAGAATCTTGATGTGTTGTTGCCAACTCTTACTCAAATTGTCAATGATAGCCTGTTATCTGGTGTTTTTCCATCATTGTTCAAAACTGCACTTGTCAAACCACTTCTCAAAAAACCTAGTCTTGATGTCAATATTTTGAAGAACTATCGTCCTGTATCTAATTTATCATTCTTGTCCAAAGTTTTTGAAAAGGTAGTTTTGAAGCAGCTGTTGTCATATTTGAACACCCATGATTTGATCTCGCACTCTCAGTCCGCTTATCGCCCTTCTCACTGTACTGAAACAGCCCTACTTAAAGTAATCAGTGACATTCTGTCTGCTCTGGATGGTGGTGATGTGTCAGTGCTTACCCTACTTGACCTTTCTGCAGCGTTCGACACGATTGACCATGTCACGCTTCTCCATAGACTTCAGACTCTGTACGGCATCTCCGGTCCACCGCTAGCATGGCTTGAGTCCTATCTCATTGGCAGGACTCAGGCTGTGCTTGTCGATGGCCAGATGTCTGCTCCAGCCCCACTTTCTTTCGGCGTTCCTCAAGGTTCAGTACTCGGTCCCATCCTTTTCATCGTGTACACTAAGCCCCTATCCACACTGATTCAAAACCATTCTGTTTTAAATCAGTCTTTTGCTGATGACACCCAGCTGTATAAACCCAGTCCCCCTGCAGAGACACATTCCGCCATCCAGACCATTCAGACATGCATCACTGATGTTAAATCTTGGATGGTCGATAACAAACTCAAGCTGAATGATGATAAGACTGAAGTCTTACTGTGCAAAAAGAAGAACACTACATTTCCCTCTCCCCAACCTGTTTCTGTTCAAATAGGCAACACCGACATTCTTTTCTCACCATCAGCTAGAAACCTTGGATTCACCCTTTCATCTGACATGACCCTTAACAAACATATATCTTTAGTCTGTAGAGCAGCTTATTTTGAGCTTCGTAAGATCAGCACCATTCGCCACACACTCTCCTCTCAAACAACTAACACTCTTGTCTGTGCCTTTGTTCTTTCTAAACTTGACTACTGCAACTCTCTTCTCTCTGGCTGTCCTCTGTACCTCCTGCATAAACTACAAAAAGTCCAAAACTCGGCAGCACGCCTCATTCTGAAAGCACGAAAACGAGATCACGCAACACCACTTCTTCACACACTGCACTGGTTACCTATTCAAGCCCGCATTGACTACAAACTGTCCACCCTCTGCTTTAACTTCTTTTCTGGCTCGTCTCCTGCTTACTTCTCTGAACTCCTCACCGTCTATTCTCCAGCAAGACAACTCCGTGCCTCTTCTGACTGTCGCATCCTCACCATACCACACACCAAAACCAAAACATACGGACAACGCACTTTTACTTTCTCCGCACCCACACAATGGAATTCTCTCCCCTTTCACATCCGCCACTCTCAGTCACCCCAAGCATTCAAACGAGCACTTAAAACGCACCTCTTCAAGAAATACAACCCCTGATTTTGTTTTCTCAGTCCATCAGTAGGCTACATGTAGTGTATTTGTTGTTTTAGTGATAATGTATATAAACATCTAGGGCTGTTTTTCAGTATTGTTGATAACATGTTCTGTTTGATTAAGGGTATTCAGCTGGTATTTCCTTGTTTTCACTACCTATTTTATTCATGTTTTTATTACTTAGTTAGTGGAAGAATCTTTTGTAATGTATGTTTGATGGTGTATGCTTTTAATTAAGCGTTGCTGACTATGAATGTAGATGTAAATGCTTGTATAACTGTGTTTTAATTTTAAATGTGTCAAGCGCAAAGAGCATAATTGTAAAGTTATGATGTTGCGCTATATAAATGCTCATTTATTATTATTATTATTATTATTATTATTATTATTATTATTATTATTATTATTATCATGTGTGCTACTTTTGTTAGTGGAATCATATACAGGGTGGTCCAAAAAAATGTAGACAGTTTTGCGTGCCTGTCATTTCTGCTACAGGGCTCCCACCTATTCTTTTTCACATGGAATGTCTCACACAAGCATGAAAATTTAGTAAGGCACAGTTTTGTTCTTCTTTGCAACATCATTTCTGGGCGTAGTTGAGTTCAATAGTTCATCACATTCTCAATCCAAGCACCTCGTCTCTGGATTACGGCTGCGACACGGACATTGAAGTTGTTGATAACTCTGTCCAAGGTCTTGAGTGGAATCCTCCTGATTTCACGAAGAATGTTCTCCTTTAGCGCTTGTATTGTCTGTGGATTGTTGTGGTAAACCCTTTCCTTCAAGTAACCCCAGAGGAAGAAATCTGGAGGAGAAAGATGATCTGGGGACGAGGTGCTTGGATTGAGAATGTGATGAACTATTGAACTACGCCCAGAAATGATGTTGCAAAGAAGAAAAAACTGTGCCTTACTAAACTTTCATGCTTGTGTGAGACATTCCAGGTGAAAAAGAATAGGTGGGAGCTCTGTAGCACAAATGACAGGCACGCAAAACTGTCTACATTTTTTTGGACCACCCTGTAGTATTTGACACAGTGTTTACAACTGGTTACATAAAGTGCGTTCAAAAGTGGAGCACTTCAGTTTACAGTGCACCTTAATGTTTGTGTGTAACAGAAGCAACACTGGACCGACCCGTGTGGTGGCACTACCTGTCTGTGACGGTGCCAGACAACATTAAATACCAGAACGCCGTACTTTTCATCGATGGAGGCAGCAATCACGATGGGTATAACTGTTGAATCTTCTCGAACACCACCAAGAGAAAGTAGAAGATGAGGGGGAGGGAGGGGGGCCGGGGTAGGGGATGGGGGTGGGGGCCAGGGGGTGGCGGGGAGGGGGGGTGGGGATGGGTAGAGCGCGACAGCTTCTATGACTGACGGCATTGGAATTTTACGTCCTCTTAGGACTGACTGACCAGTTGGCCTATCTTGAGACATGTGGAGGTAACATACAGTGTCAGTCACTATGCTTTGTAATGCAAATGAAGGAGTTCTGTCTTTGAACGTGCTCTCCGTTGTCAGTGAGAGCACTTTCTTGGTCCAACTCTTCATATGGTGTGTGTTGATGTTTTGTTGTTTGTGTTGTCAGTTCTTTTATGTTCGTTATTCATCATGCAATCTTCGTCATTTTGCTCCAAACGTGTGTTGATTCTTGTTGGTACTGTGACAAAGTAGAGGGTGGTTATACGATTATGATGAACTGAGTATAAAACTGTCTTTGTCAACAGCCCTCCATCACAGACGGACAACTTTGTGGCTCTGACCACGATGCTGGGGGCCAGTACAGGGGCCGTGTCCGCCAACCTCAAGCAGATCCCTAACCAGCCTGTGGTTTTCAAGGTAAAACACTCCCCTTGTGGTGGGTTAATATACAATGGAACACCCCTTTTAAGAATCCCCCCACCCCCACCCCTCCCCCCCACCCCAGATAAAGACTTCACAACTTTGAAGACCAGCCTTGCTTTCTCAGACTTTTATGTTCATTGCCTTTGTAAGTTTACCTCAGTTTACCTTATATTTAAGAATCCCTTTTTTGTAATACCTGTTTGTCTCAGATTTTATGAGATCTTAAAAGGGGGTTCCACTGTACCTGCGGTGTAGCTGGTCGCGGGTTTAATTCCCGATCGGGGAAAAAGGGGAGGCGTTTTTGAGGCTTCATCAAGTGCTGACTCGTGTGTGCCTGTTCAAACCTTCTGTACAAAGCACGTGCTGTGTACGTTAAAGGTACATATTCCTTCTGTAACAGCACCCGGTCGTGCACACCACTACGGTATCTGTCCCGGCATGTACAGTGGAGCCCCCCCTCTCCCCCCCCCCTTTAAGAGCCCTAATTTAAGACTCCCTCCCATTTAAGACCTTGCTTTGGGCGGGGACGTAGCTCAGTCGGTAGCGCGCTGGATTTGTATCCAGTTGGCCGCTATCAGCGTGAGTTCGTCCCCACGTTCGGCGAGAGATTTATTTCTCAGAGTCAACTTTGTGTGCAGACTCTCCTCGGTGTCCGAACACCCCCGTGTGTACACGCAAGCACAAGACCAAGTGCGCACGAAAAAGATCCTGTAATCCATGTCAGAGTTCGGTGGGTTATAGAAACACGAAAATACCCAGCATGCTTCCTCCGAAAGCGGCGTATGGCTGCCTAAATGGCGGGGTAAAAACGGTCATACACGTAAAGTTCCACTCGTGCAAAAAACACGAGTGTACCTGGGAGTTTCAGCCCACGAACGCAGAAAAAGAAGAAGAAGAAGAAGACCTTGCTTTTTTTTTGATTTTTTGAGGTCTTAAAAGGGGGGTTTGACTGTAATATGACAATCCTTTGACTAGAACACAGTTCCCCCGAAAGCGGCGTATGGCTGCCTAAATGGCGGGGTAAAAACGGTCATACACGTAAAAATCCACTCGTGCAAATTTGTGAGTGAACGTGGGAGTTTCAGCCCATGAGCGAAGAAGAAGAAGACTAGAATACAGACCCCAAATCAACGGTCTTAACTAGGCTGGGATGTTGCAAGGTGGGATGTTGCGCGAGTGGAAGACGCACTCGTTACATGTCGCGTTAGTGGAATCAATGTCCCACTCGTAGCGGAATGATGTCGCGCTACTGCCGGAGTCGCGTTACTGGAGTCGCGCTAGTGGGGACAAACCATTAAATCATTCAGTATGTCTTCAAATTCAGTAAAGGTTCCATGATGGTCGGTTTCCCTGTTCAGGCAGACCCCAGCCAGCAGAGTCGCCACGAGGATGCAGTGATCGCCTGGACGTGGAAGACTTTCATCGAGAACTCCAGCGACCCAGAAATCCTGCTGCGTATGCCCATGACAAAGGTATTCTCCTTCAGTCAATCTCAGTCCAACAACACTGTAGGCTACAGCTATTACCCATTTCGACACTGAGACAATCATGTGCATTGCTTACTTCGGCGTGTTTTAGTTGTCCCAGCAGGAGGAATCGCTGACTGCTTCTCTTCGGGTTGAGAAAACAGCGGGAAGGGAATAACTGACTGAGGTGGATCAATTGGACAAATACGCTTTTAAGGATTTCAAATGCTTTTTTGTTTGCTCTTGTTTGTTTAGATATTGCTCTCAAGAACCCATACTGAAAGCTTTCTTTATATAATCTTGGGTGCTACTGCCCGAATGACGAACAGACTTAAAACCTGAAAGCCCTGTAACAACTATAGAAAAGAGGCAAATTTAATTACATATTTGAAACGAAATATCTAGTCACATAGCAATGTTCTATACAGGCTGTGGTCCGCGCCATGGACACCATCACAGACTTCGTCCAGAAGAAGAGAGGAGCTGCAGTGAAAAATTACTTCGTGGCAGGAGCCTCAAAGGTAGGTAACTGTCCGGCGTCAGTGCTTTCTCGGCAGTGGTATGTTTTGTGTGACGTGGCAGAGACTATAGATTACACATTTTTGTGTGTAGGCCTACTCAACAGTCTCTGGGCGTAGCCTTGTAACGTGGCTCTCCACGGAAAAAAAGGCATTTAGCATTGTGTGTATTTCCTGCAAAACGTAATCGATGGTTTTAAAGTTTTAAAGGTTTCATTCGTGAACATTTTTTGCAACGTTGCTCTCTTTTGCATGTTGCCCAGTCCCTGAGAATGACAATCCGTGCTTCAGAGGCCCACACTGATTTCATTCGGTGATGAATACTAGCAGAACACGACTCGACAAATACAGCCCTTCCCTCCCCCCAGTCTCAGTCAGAGTGTCACTAGCCAACTGTAATTTACATACAATGCAATGTGTTGCCAAAAGACAAAAAGTGTCCATGTTTATGTACAATGAAAATGGACACTGATTAAAGTATTCTTATGCTATGTTGATTTCAGAGAGGTTGGACAACGTGGACAGCGGCCAGTGTAGACAAGCGTGTTGTTGGCATCGCTCCCATCGTCATGGACCTTCTCAACATGGTGAAGGTAAGATGACACTGCCGCGCTGTTTTTGTTTTGTTTCAAGTTTCAAGCAAGCAGGAAAGATTTGAACTTTCAAGCAAGCAGGAAAGATTTCAAGTTTTAAGCAAGTACGAAAAATTTCAAATTTCAAGCAAGTACGAAAGACCGCACACACTCACGCACGTACGAGTGCACGCAAGCACTGTCACATGCACGCACGCACTCACACACACGCACGCACGCACTAACACACACGCACACACACACAAACACACATGTACACACACACACACACACACACACACACACACACACACACACACACACACACACACACACACACGAACGCACGCGGAAAGTAAATACAAAACATGAGTACTATTTTAATTCCATTGAGCTTGTTAATACAATGTCCCCGTGTCTTTCCAGAACCTACATCACCACTACCGAGCATACGGAGGCTGGACATTTGCTTTCAAGGATTACTACGATCTCAACTTCACTTCACAGCTGGACAACCCTAATACACAGGCCATGGCGGACATAATTGATCCCATCTGTGAGTCAAAGAACTCATTTAGTCAGTCAGTCCATCAGTTAGTCAGTCAGTCAGTCAGTCATTCAGTCAGTCAATAAGCCAGTCAGTAAGTCCGTTAGTCAGTTGGTTGACCGGTTGGTCAGACACCTATTCAGTTCATCAGTATGTTAACCTTTAACCATGCAGTAAAGTAGCGGGCAGTCATTATGTCATTTGATAAATCAATCGTCCAGGTAGAAATGTGTGGCCTGATGAATAAGTCCATCAGTGAAGAAGGCAGTCATTAATTGAACACCGAATCAACTATTCAGAAAGCCACTTGAAAAAAAAAAACTCAGCAATTCCCGTGTGTGTGTGTGTGTGTGGTGTGTACGTGTGTGTGTGTGTGTGTGTGTGTGTGTGTGTGTGTGTGTGTGTGTGTGTGTGTGAATGAGTGTGATATATGATCGCATGCTTATTTTTAATGCGTGTCACTAATCACATGGCCGCATAACTAAAGTAAATTCCCCCGAAATCGGCGTATGCTGCCTGAATGGCGGGGTAAAAACGGTCATACACGTAAAAATCCACTCGTGCAAAAAACATGAGTGAACGTATGGTGGGAGTCTAAGCCCATGAACGACGAAGAAGAAGACTAAAGTAAATCATACACTTTAAAAAGATGCCGCGTGTACAGTATAGTAATTGTACTGTGTGTCACTGTGAGTTACTGATTTGACCACAGCGTACAACTCCCGCCTGACCATCCCCAAGCTGGTGATCAGCACTGGAGGCGACGAGTTCTTCCTGCCTGATGACTCTCACTTCTACTACAGGGAGCTCAACCAGCCCACCTACCTCAGGTAAGCTGTCGCTGGCTCTTTACTCTTGTTTCTCTTTCTTCCCTCGGAATTCAAAAGCATATATGTTTTTACTGAAGTACTGTCGAACCTGTCCTGGCGACCACCTCTCGATGACGACCACCTGTCCGTTACGACTACCCAAAAAGATCCCCGGCAATTATTTCTGTGTAATTCACCTTTCCATAGCGACCACTTGTGTATAACGGTCACTTTTGGTCGGTCTCTTGGGTGGTCTTTGGGAGGTAGTTATTGGCAAGTTCAACTGTATTTATTCATTTATTTATTTGACAAAGGCGCGCACATACCCTCCGTCTCCCCTGCTTGTGTCTCTCTGGTGAATGATAGTTTCTCCTCCCGAGTTCTCTTCGTCATGCTAAATTGTCAAGGTTGTTGAAATGACAAAGTCTGCAGTTCGCCGCGGGGACTCCGTCTGAACCCACATTGAGTTTCTCCTTCAGGTCCACCATCTCGTACGATAATTTGTGTTTTAGGTCATTGACGGTGAATCCTATCCAGAGGACATGTTCTTAGGTTTGTGTGCCTGTCTCACACTGACAACCATCTGTGAGCGATAATTTGAATAATATATATGCAAAACATAATGACCATGATTCTGTTCTTTGTTTCAGGATCCTTCCCAATGCTGAACACAGCTGCGCAGGTCACGAAATCAGTCTCTTCTTTGACATGAGGTCTTTCTTCCTAATGGTCACCCAGGTACGTTGCTTTTTCAGTTCCATTGACGCATCACGACATGGTGAAAATAAAGAACAAAGAAATGTGAACGAGACTAATAAAGTATCTTTTTTTCAAACGAAGTTTGGTTCAACGCAGTGTCATTTAAAATGCCACATGAGAAACTTGAAAGTTTATTTTAAGCGGATTTGATCTTCAACGAGTTTTTAAAGAAAGTTAAGATTACAAGCTGAGTGTGTCGTGTAAAGCTTTGCAATTCAACGGAATGTAACACTGCCGAAGACAGAAGACATGCGATACGATTCTTTATTTAATTGATTTTCGTTCTCAGAATTGTACGGTGTTAAGTTTTCAGAGCGGCGAATTCTTTACAGTTCTGTGATAAATTGACAGGTATTGATATCGACGAATACGAAGTCGTTAGTAGACCTGTCTATGTTATTGTTACTGAGACCAGCCCAGGACATAGCATCTGTCTAAAGAACCTAAGATAAAGCCCACATGGTTGCCAAAATAACAATTGCAAGACAAAAGTTTTGATTCCAATTGTCTTGAAGTTTTAAAGTATTTTTTTCAACCAAAGTGCTCTCCTTTATCGTTTCATGTGCTTTTTAATTTTTACAATTTTTCATTCACAAAAGTGCTTTACCTGCAGGAGGCGCCACTGCCCAAGGTTTCCTGGACCCGCGCTACTGTAAGTCATTATTTTACATGCTGATTGTGTGTGTGTGTGTGTGTGTGTGTGTGTGTGTGTGTGTGTGTGTGTGTGTGTGTGTGTGTGTGTGTGAGTCAGTGAGTGTGTGTGTGTGCGTGCGTGCATGCGTGTGTGTGTGTGTGTGTGCGTGAGTGTGTGTGTGTGTGTGTGTGTGTGTGTGTGTGTGTGTGTGTGTGTGTGTGTCTGTGTGTGTGTGTGTGTGTGTGTGTGTGTGTGTGTGTGTGTGTGTGCGCGCGCGTGCGTAATTTTATCTAAAATTTCCACAAATCTATTTTTGAGTGTATTATGTTATCATTTTACGCCTGGCATTTTGAGCAACATATCTTTGAAAATGTGACAATGTTCAGTATGAGTTACGATTCAATAATGCATACATTGCGCTCGTCACAGTGCGACACATGTTTTGTCATCTTTCTTTCTTTATTTATTTGGTGTTTAACGTCGTTTTCAACCACGAAGGTTATATCGCGACGGGGAAAGGGGGGAAATGGGATTGAGCCACTTGATGTTTTGTCATGGTAACAGACGATATGTCGAAATGTTGCAGACGTCAACTGGTGGCATTATCACAGTAACCACGGATAGACTACCTCTTAACATTAAGACTTTCTTCGCTAAGACGTTGGATGGAAAGCGGTCAGTTGCCTTCTCTTATTCTAATTATTTTCATTTTTAAATACTGGATATTTGTGTAAGTTAATTCTTTTAGAGAGAGAGAGAGAGAGAGAGAGAGAGAGAGAGAGAGAGAGAGAGAGAGAGAGAGAGAGAGAGAGACAGAGAGAGACAGACAGACAGACAGACAGACAGACAGACAGGGGCCTATACTGACATCTTATGTTCTTTGTTTCTGACAAGACAGATTTCCTTCGTTCCTTCTTTCATGTTTTGTTGCGTGGGAATGGAACAACGCGCAAAAAGCTGATGTGTATAAATGATGATGAAGACCTTTTTCCATCAATCTACAGACGCGATTTCCGCTTACTGGTGGGGAGTAAAGATGACCCCACAAAACCCTTTCCACATCCCATTGTTTGGCATACCAGAGAGACTATTTGGACGGTAAACTACTTTTCATTTTTGTTTTACTGTATTTTGGTTATCAATCAATCAGTCAATCAATCAAATTAAATCAATCAATCAATCAACGACAAGTCACACAATCAACGAATCAGTAGCCAATTGTTTGATCAACCAACGAACCAGTCAGTCAATCTTTCTATCAATCAACTGATCAATCAATCGACCAATTAGTTGGTCAGTCAATCAATCTACTGATTGAATTTTCAGATGGTATGTCAATCTATCCATCAATCAGTCAACTATATAACTAACCAGTCGGTCAAGCTGTCAATCCACAGGAATAGGACTTTCTCCAGCCTCTTTGCAGAGTGTGGGTCTTACACGACCCATGCCATCCGAATAAGGACCGTGACAGTCCTTTAATTTCATATGGGTCGTCCACGACCCACAAAATCGGGACTGTGTAGTTCAAATTACGTCATCATTTATTTCTTTGTTTATAAAGATCATCCTTTATAAACTTGAGAGGTCGATGGGAAGATTCTATGGTGTTAGAGGACTACATGAAGTCTCAATCAAAAACTCCCAATAGTTTCAGGGATACAGACCTTTTTGTGAGGCCCTGGGTCGTTGGCGACCCAGAGGCAGGGTGAAGGTTTAAGAAATGATTTCAGGGTATCGTAAGTTAACCATAGTGCAACACTTGAAAAAGTCAGAGCTACCCAGTCACCTGGCAGATTTTCCTGATTTCGAACATTATCAATTTTCATGGGAAAATGCTGATATAAGATATCTGTTCTTTTTTCCATTTTGTCTCCAGGGCAACACAACATTTCAAGCTGAGTTTGACAATCCGCAAGAGGGCTGGCTGGCCTTTTTCATTCAGGTAAAAGTACTTTATTTATCCATTCTGCGGCAAATGTTATGGGTCGTATAAGCCATAAGCCACGGCATTTGTTTTCTGTTTCTTTTCAGCATGATCATTGTGGGGGCGATCATAGCTAAGCTTACTTCCGTTCTCAAGATACTGTCATGAAAACAGATCTATACGGTCTCAGACAGTTAGAAGTGGTGGGAAGCAGTTGTGGCATCACAACAATTTGGTTGTTGTAAAATAAACTAAAGATATGAACTTTCAAATTCCTCTTTATTCACACAAACAGCATGGTCTCTGAATCTGTATAAATGTCTAAATAGCGTCATGGTCGCAGTGTTCTACAGCGGAAACATTATTTGTTCTATTTTCACAACAACCCCACTGATAGGCGGGTGCATTTGAATTTCACGCATTTGAAAATTGTTTTCGTCTTCCCGCATTTGATTTTTCCGCATTTGGTGGTTTGAATTTCACGCATGTGAGCTTTTGAAAGTCACGCATGTGAGCTTTTGAAAATCACGCATGTAGTGTATGCGTTGGGGTGTGTGTATATGAGATAGAGTTGCTCATCAATTTTGCCGGCCTTTGAAATAGATCCTCGGCTGCACGTTTTTTGCATTGTTTTCGAAATTCGGAGACGGAAATGTCTTTCTCTGTCTTTAGTTCATGATTGTGCTCATTTGAGTAAATCGGGTCCTTGAAGTCGAGACTTGTTTTCAATCGCGCTGGACATCCACGTATCGAACAACGCCATGTCTTTGATTTCTTGGTTTCACGGTCCTTGACGTATAAACTCCCACGGCTGAGAATTGCCGGATTTCCCCTGTTGGTTGTTGTTATCGTGATGCTCGTCTCTTGCTGTGCCATGGCGAAATGAGCCGTGTAGTTGAACTGAATTGTGATTTGTGAGTTGTGAGCGAACCGTCGTGACGTATAAACTCCCACAGATTTCCCATGTAGCTATTCGTGTCTTGCTGAATTGTGATTTGTATTCACGCGTCTAGACACGTGACTCACTCACGAACACACCGATGCAGGGGGGATACGTGCATGCGTGTGCGTGAAATTCAAATGACAAGTAAGGAGAGATTTTAACTGGAAACCTGCGTGAAATTCATGTGTTAAGAAATGCGAGAAATTCATAGCGTGAAATTCAAAAGTGCGTGAAATTCAGTTGCACCGTGATAGGCATATAATTTGTACGCTTTGGCAGAAAGGTCATCTGGTGTTAATATTACAATGGAATCCACTTATCGTGAACTGTGTTTCAGTGACTCTTCAGATATCTCGAACATAATATCATTGGTAGTTCCCAGCCCCAAGTCCCACTGTCTTTGTGTTATAGTACCTCGGTTATTGTGACATCTTAAATTGTGATAATTTGCTTATTGTAAAGTGTTTGGCCATTCCAAAAACAGCCCCTACACTTACCGTTTCAAACTAGCATGTAGTGAAACATCTAGGGTGACCATATGGCATCGCATCTCATTTCGTTTGTCATGATGTCCTTTTTCTTTGATTTTGCTGAAAGGTTTTATACTTCACCATAAGATTCTACGTTACAAATAATGCTACCACACAGGAGGACTTACTTAGCTTTTTACTGATATTTGCCGGTTGTGTTGTTTAAATTCTTTTTGTGTGAGTTATTATTGGTTCGCTTCAAAGCCCTTTGGGCCTAAAGCCTAATACAAAATGTTGAAACATTGTGTTACTTGCAGATGACATTTCCAGGCGTGGACAACGGTTCCGTGCTAGAGATTACAACCGAGGCACAGATCATTCCAGACACTTTTCCCTTTCCTGACTGCAAGGACAGTTCCTGCTATGGAAAACTGGTGTAGACTGTTTTTTAAAACTTTTAGTCTCTAATGTTTTTTTTTATGTGAAGAAAAGTGTTGTCCAAATCAAGACTGTGCAATATACTATTTTTTCTTTTACCCTGCCTGTCGATGATCTTGTTCTCTCTCGGAAAATGCATTTTGTGTGGTCTTAGCCGTGCAGTTACTTTGTTCTCTCAAATTGATTGCTGTTTAAAACTTTGCAATTCTTCCTTTTTTCCCCCCGTTTGCCCGGGTAGTTAACCAAAAAAATTCTTGCCTAAGAAAGTCAAAAAAATTCTTGCCTAAGAAAGTGCCCTGTGCATTTAGGCTTCTCTGTCTAATTTCTTTGTTTTTATACTCGTGTCCTGTTGTCATCTAATTGTAAAGCATCACAGTATCTACAGCTCCTTTTGTAATGCCTTCACATTCTGTTGTAATCTTTATAAATTGGAGTGGTGGTATTTTGAGGTTTTTTGGTGGAATCGCCTGTGCAAGTGTAATGTCATTGTGATTTTGTTTTATTGTTTTTTAAGACTAGCTTACTTCAAAGTGTTCTTGACGGTCACTTACGATTGAAAGGATCCTGGCAATAAAGTGTAACAAATTGTTTTCAGTGACTTTTTTTTTTTTATACACTCGCATGCATGAACTGTTAAGCATGTATACACACACACTTCCATACACTCTCTCCTTCAACACAAATGAAACTCAAAAAGAAGCTCCTCATATATTAAAAGATGTTTGTATTTATATATTTTACATTATTACACAAACAGGGAAGCCATACGAGCAGACACGCTTGCATAGCTCCCTAACTGACCTGTTCAATTTAGATGACAATGGAGGCTCACTTTGCATGCATTTCACACGAGAGAAAGCTCCTGCCCTTCCTTTTTACACTGAATGTCACCCTCTCTGTAACCCCATCCCCCTTCTCATACCAAAAAACCCTCTCCCTTTTCATATACTTCTTTTCCCCCCCTTTCCTTTCTCCACTGCCCCAACATTTGTTTGTTTGTTTGTTTATTTGTTGCTTAACGTCCAGCCGACTACGCAGAGCCATATCAGGACGAGGAAGGGGGGGATGAAGGGGGCCACTTGTCAAGCGATTCCTGTTTACAAATGCACTAACCCATTACTTGTGTCCCAGCAGGCTTTAGTAAAACTAAATTAATACCTACTGGAAGATTACCAGTTTCCAGTATGTTAAAATAGGCTTAACCTATCTACTGCTGGACTTACATCAGAACACTAACAGATTAAACTATACATGAATCGCGAGACAAGTGGCAAGAGAAGAGATTTTTGGAAAAAATACAGGTGAATGAGCAAGAAGGCAGAAAAAAGAAAAGAATTCATGAAGAAAAAGAGAGCATGACAGGAAAGAGGAACCAAAAATCTACCTAACAGCAAACTAGAAAGCTCCTGCGGTTCCAAAAACAGGAGGGGCCTTTAATTTCATAACCGCAGTGCCCCACTGCGGGCGCCCCAACATTTACAGAGTGTGACCAGAACAGAATGTTACACGTGATGATTATTAGTACAATTGGCATGGACACATTTGAAGAGTAAAAAACATCACCCGGGGTTACAGCATGCTCTCTCATTCACAAACAATTATCTTTTTCTTGTTTCACTTTTTTGTTAAAATTAATAAAAAGAACTGTTCATTCTTCATGGGTGTGATAAATGCTGAATGTGTACATGCAATAAAATCACACAATCACACAAAGAAACAAACGCAACTGAATATCTGGACTGTTGTAATCACTCTGTTCGCCATCTAATCCTTATGGGGACTACTATAGCACACAGGTGTAATTGTGCGCGCAATAACCAGGCATGGGAATTGAAAATTGTAAAAAAGGCGGACAATTTATAAGTCGACGGCGCGAAGCGCCTAGCCTTACTAGGGGGGTCCCGGGGCATGCCCCCCCGGAAAAAAATGTTCTCCAAAGAACCCAGATGGTGCAACCTGGTGTCATCTGAGCTCCAAGTTTGCCATTAAATTCTGTTTTTAGAATCAGAGTTTTTAGTACAAAAATTTACCAATTTTTGCTTTTTTGAAGAAAAAAAATATATACATGTATTATATGGTTTAAATTTGTAAAAAAAATCAATCTGTTGAGACAAACAGGAAAATGTAACTTGTAACACAATCTGTGCAATCTGGTTTACTTTCAAACATAAAAGTTCAATAACTGAGGCGGGCGGTAGCAGTGCGTGAACAAAGTACGGAAAGTTTTCGCGGGCTTTTGCGCAAAGGCCAAAGTAACCGGTGCTTTTTTTGTGTGCCTCCCCCCTTTATTTTTTCGGCGGACACTTTTGCATTTTCGGCGGAACAAAAAAAAAATTCGGCGGAAATCCGCCGTTCAGCGGACAATTCCCATGCCTGATAACTGGTCTGGTTTGCAGCCTTTGAAATCTAAAATGGCACACATTTCTTGGACTTAGCCAATGGCAGGCCGATTGTAAATAAATTTACATTTACAGTTCTCACTTGTTTAGCTTTATGCTCACTCAACATTTCTTGCTGCTAGTATTGTCAAGAAGTCCATCCCCTGGTAATTTTATGTTTCACAATATTTGATGACAAAAACCCCAAACCCTTCCAGTTTTGTGCGGCTGGAGTTATGGGAGAATATATATATTTTTCTATCACAATGATTGGAGAGTTGTCTTATCACAATGATTGGAGAGTATGATGTTACAAATTATAGGCAGCTTTGATAATTCATGCTTCCCAGTAGTTATAATATATCAAGCCATTTGATCTTATAGGAGAACAATCATGCTATTCCCAACAGGGCTCTATAGCTGAAGGCAATAAAATTCAAGACTATAAAAAAGAAAAGAAAAAAAGAAATAACACGAAAGGCTTGTTTTTCAAGGCAGTCGACTGAATGCAAAATGTGAAACGCACCCTACAACAAAGCTACAAGTCATCTCACTCATAAATTCAATGTAATAATGATTGGTCAAATAACACTCATTTAGTAATTAGCAAGTGCTCACCAAAGCTTCAAGGACAACACTAGGACGAGTAATAATCATTCTTGTTCTTAATCCATCCTCCCACAAAGTGATACATGTATAGTGATAACAGTGCTTGAC
The DNA here is from genome assembly GCF_037325665.1 of Littorina saxatilis. NCBI lineage: Eukaryota > Metazoa > Mollusca > Gastropoda > Littorinimorpha > Littorinidae > Littorina > Littorina saxatilis. Next base: position 36,298,944 of record NC_090246.1, read on the forward strand.
AACAGAACCAATGATTGAGGTGAGCATTGAAGTTTCTGTACACGGTGAATGGACATGAGCAATGGACAGATAAACTTTCACATCGGTGATCAGTCAAGACAACCCCACCAAAGACAGAAGACAAACTGCAAACTCAAATCAATGGCAACAAACACCAAACACTATGTACAACATGCAGAAGTCCCATCAGCTGTCACTTTTTTCTTCTCTAGGACAGAATAATGCACAAACAGCTGACCTTTCTTTATTTTTTTAGGACAGAATAATGCACAGACAGCTGACTTTTCTTTCTTCTCTAGGACAGAATCACGCACATAAAGACAACTTTTCTTTCTTCTCTAGGACAGAATCACGCACATAAAGACAACTTTTCTTTCTTCTCTAGGACTGAATCACGCACAAAAAGCTGATTTTTCTTTCTTCTCTGGGACAGTCATGCAAAAACTGATCATCCATACATATGCTTTTATTTACAGTTGGCGTGGGACAGAACAATGAACCAGTCATGTCAGTAGGATGCCATTCAAACACACATTAAAACTTGACACATTCACACACATGCACCACTCAGCAACTCAGACTAAATGATGACAGTGAGACAGCTAAAAACCTGGCATCCAGCCAGCTGAGAGTGGAACACTTAAAGCTTACCCCAATCATAAACATTCAAAGTTTCATTCACACAAGTGTGCACTTTGATTTGATGGGTGGACATGCCCACACGCTTTTTCTTTTTTCTTTTTGAAATGGGATAAACGCATGGCCTGTTGTCAACAACATTCCAAACATTTACTTGTAATACTTTGCTTTTTCCAGCAGAAGTTATGCTACTGAAAAATGTATCTGCTGACTGCTTGGATTATTTGTCTTCGTGTTTAATTCTCATCTTTCCTTGAAGATGAAGCAGATAGTTGTTTTTGTTAGAATGAAAGAGGCAAGTGCTGACTGCAACATAATGAGTGACTTTTTTTTAATTAAAAAATGAGTAAAATGTACCATTCAGCCCACAAGCTTAGTCATACGAACTAGTGGTGGTACTAGTAACAGTCGTAGTAGTAGTGGTAGTGGTAGTACTTGTACTCTAGTAGAACCAATGGTAGTACATGTAGCGGTAGAGGACTAGAGATCTGCAGAAATCATGCCCTAGATCCCCTTCTCATCAATGACAAACACAACAACTAACATCTACACAGTAACCAACACCACTACTGATAATACCTGTCCACCAAACAGCTTGATATATCGTCAGTCATTTGAAATTGTAGCAAGCTTGGTCCTTGGCGCATGGAGGCCTGGTATGTATGGTTGACCAGGAGGGTCTGGATTTCTTCTTTGTCTTCCACACACACAAATCTCAGTTCTACTTCTTCTAAACTCTCACACAGTTGTACGCACTTAATGCAAAACCTGGTCAGAAAAAAACATCAGTTCGTACAAACCCACGCAGCACTCAAAAAGACATACGGACGCACACGTAAAAGACATGTCCACTTCTCCTCAAGGCCAAAGAAGACGTGTCCCCAAATATTTTTTTGACTACTGGAAGAGAGGCAGGCAACGCAACAACGATGACCCTCACATATCGACGCCAACCAATGACTGTTTGACAGACGGCGGCTCTGTGAGGCCAGGGCTCTGGGTGGGTGGGTGGGTGGGTGGGCGAGTCACGCACGAGAGATCACCGTGACGGATGGCTGGCTGGCTGGAGTTGGCACTAAAGGGGGAGGGGCTCCGTCATTTCCGTACATGTTTGGATGAGCCTGATCGAGCATTGTCCTCTTTGGAGGCGCTGCCTCGCCGCAGCCCAGAGTTCATTTGCGCCATCATGGGGGGGCCCTGCTGCATGGGGGTCATGGACATGCGGGTCATTTCGCGCTGCATTTCCGACCCCGTCGGGATGCCACGGTGGAGGCGAGTGCTACTTCGTCTCTCTCGCTCTCGGGAGATGGGACGGGGGGAGGTTGCTGTAACAAAAATGGAGGAAAATGTCAGACTTTTGTTCCACAGATTGAACGAGTGTTGCAATAAGATCAAACGTGCAGACTTTAACAGATTGAATGACGGCTGTGATCAGAGAAGACTACGTGCAGGTTTGACTTGTATCACATGTTGAAATAGTGTCAGAGAAAGCCAATTCCTGATTTGGTTTGCATATTAAGTGAGTTGTAACAGTTTCTTTATTTGGTGTTTAACGTCGTTTTCAACCACGAAGGTTATATCGCGACGGGGAAAGGGGGGGAGATGGGATAGAGCCACTTGTTAATTGTTTCTTGTTCACAAAAGCACTAATCAAAAAATTGCTCCAGGGGCTTGCAACGTAGTACAATATATTACCTTACTGGGAGAATGGAAGTTTCCAGTACAAAGGACTTAACATTTCTTACATACTAGTTGTAACAGTGACTGCTTAAGCAGTTCAAGCCTTTGTGCATTTCTAAAACTAACTTAATAAGATATATTGGTAGTTCAGATTCAGAGCATAATCTGGAACACCGTAGTGTTCAAATTTTCCACTGAACACTTATGTGTGCTGACATTTTAAATTAAGTTAATAAAACTGAACTGTTTTTAAAACGCCATCCAAGATATTCATAGCCATAGTTCAGAATCACACTCAGAGCATGCGACCCACTCCAGTATTCATTTTTATTCATTGGTCCTTTGTCTGACGTGCCTCTGTTCCAGACTTTTTACTGAAATTAAAACTTTTTTTGTTTCCATGCATGAGTGTACAAAAAAAGGTGTGCCTGAATGATGTACATGTTGAAATTACATGCAGTAGTGTCGTTTTTCTGCTTGAAATTGTTGGCAGTTTATGTAGAGGTTACATGCTGAGTCTCAGTGATTATTAAAAATAATGGTCGAAGTTGGCGGATCATGAAAAATGCGGGCTGCAGCGAGCTTTTTCATGACCGCGAACTGAGACCATTATTTTTAATAATCACTGAGACGAGGTGTGTAACCTCTTTATTCCTCCTTTCTTCAGTTATTCAAAGAAAACAGGAGTTTTTGTGCGAAAGTTTGATCGAATCCGAATCACTCAACCAGTCAACCTGCGCAGGCGATCGATTAATGCGCGGTTGTATAGTTCCGTGCAAATCATTCCATTCTGTTAACACTTCTTGTCAGTTTCCCTGTTTTGGACTAAAATCAAGTACACGTGTGCATTTGGTTGCGTGTGATCTGTTTATAAAATGAAATATTGTTGAAAACTGACCGTCAGATTGCAGTCAGTGTTGTCGAAGAAACTGAGTGAAAAGAAGGGGAACTACTCTTGTCGCTAGACAAAGTATGAGTTACTTGCCTTGGGAATTTGCTTGTGATGAACGTTTGTGCACGGCAGATCTAGATTCAGAAAACAACCGAACTCATGGATTTTATATGGAGATTCATGTGTTCAGGCCTGTAGTTGTTAATTTAAATGCGGTATGTTTGTATTGTTTGCTCCAGAGATGTATACTTCGTACGTATAGAGCGTTCGGAACTTTTCAGTCGCAAAAGTAGTACCGAAACAGAACAGCTTCTCAACCCATTGCACTATCGAGGATTCAGGCTGTTGCTGGCTCGTTATTTGTTTGGTTGCTGGGTCATTATCAAAAAATAACTAGCTCTACAAGTTTACAGAGGTAAAGAAGCAGAGGGGGGAATAAGCTTTGTTACCTTCTCAGATTGAATGGCGCAAATGCTGCCGAGAGCATACTGTGTTGGACTGAATGCAAGAATAACTTGAAACATGTGAACTCATGAGACCATGTCAATACCACTGTGTGTGTGTGTGTGTGTGTGCGTACATGTATGCCTGTGTGTCTATGTGAATCTATCTGTGTCTAACAGTGTGTGTATGAGTATGACAGTGTGTGTGTGTGTTTAATAGTGTGTGTGTGTGTGTGTGTGTGTGTGTGTGCACGTGCATGTTTGTCCTTGAGTGTACGTGTGCACGTTGTATGTTTGTGCCAACCAGTGTGTATACTGCTGTGGTACTGCATTGCAGAAAACCTTTCTGCAGTTCAGTCATACAGCTACCCTTTTCAGACTAAAGCACCAGCTAAAACAACATATCAGAAGACTGTGGTTTATTCACTTTTTTTCTCCCCCAAAAACAGAACTCATTTGCTTCTTTCATAATCAAACACAGTATCAACTGCAGACCAGACACGCTAATAATAATCATACAACTATACAACATACAGTGACAAATTCAGTGCAACATACAGTATATAAGTGTCTGTAGATGTTTGCTTAACTTGACAAGTGCATGCATGCCTGAATTTGTGTGTACATGCATGTGTGTGCATACAACAGAGAAAGAGAGAATGAGACACAGAGAGTGAAACAGAGACAGAAAGACGGACAGAGAAAGGTGGGGTCGGTTGGGGTGTGACTGCTTTTTGACCCAAACAGTTGAAACTGTACAACTACAAGAAGTATGTTGGATTATTACATACACAGGTAAGAAAAAACTGACTATCTCTCCTATCCTGCCAGCTATATATCCATAAAAAAAACCCACCCAAACAGAAGTATTCCCCAGTTTGGGGGGGGGGGGGGGGGAGGCTTCAAATCTAAGTTTAACTTAAATACCTTTCGCAATGAAAACTGTCCTTAAACCTCACATCTTCCAAAGAGTGTGGTACACTACATATCTTTGAAGACTCACTATTTCTGCAGTATGCTTGTACCAGTGCATTATTAAGAAAACATGCGTCTTCCACTTCAGTTACACGCAGAACTCAATGCAAGTGCTGTGCCGGAAGAATTCATTGATCTACAATTTAATAACCCCCAGAAAAAAAGAACATGCATTCCAACAAGGTGCAAATTCATATATTTCAGACTAGTCAAGAAATGTACGGGATAGCGTTATAAGACTGCATTGTAAATAAATTACACTTCATATTAATGCCAAAAGCTTATGCTTTTTATTTTAAACTTGCACTCTCTTCATTTATTCATGAGATCCAAGTGCTTCCAAGTGTACAACACTAAACTCTAAAGTATGTTCTGTCCACATGGTTCCATAATTTGCAGATGTTCTGTGCAGTGAGTCGCTGCTCTTCCACCATGTTCAACAGTAAGATTAAACCTTACTGCATCCCACGCATTTGCTCTCTTCACTTCTGATCATTCAAGAAAACACCTCATTATCATTCTAGCAAGACTTTGTGTTAATAATGACAGGTTTCATCTCAAGTTACTGGTCTTGGCTAGTAGGTTTAGGTGGCTTTGAAGGCACACTAGGTCTTGTACTCTTTTTTTCTTTCTTTTTCCTCTGTTTAAAAAACAACAACAAACCATAACACCTGCAATTGACGATGTTGGGAAATAATTAGCAGGGTTTTCACGGGCTGTGAAAAAGTTATATTCCTTGAAGGTGAGGCAAGCTGAGTTATACATAGCTCACTTCGAATAACCAGTGGAAACACATCATTGGCATCACAGTGAATTATATTAGAAAAAGGCATATCAAGCTGTTACTGAATATTCCCCAAACAGCCTTTTTTCTTTTTTGTTATACAAAATGAGCAATATACGTATATAGCTCAGCGTGCTTTGTCTCCAATTTCAAAGGATACTACTCTTTCACAGGCCTAAGTACAACCCCTGACAGGAGTAATTTATGGAATTCGTCTATTCCTGATTGCTAATGATTTGCACTCCAAACGACCATGACCTCAATGTCATCCAAATACGTGTAGTTGCAATGCACAAACAGTCTCGTATTCAATGCGGTTAAGCCAAACGTTGAGTCATTTCCTTTCAGAAAAGGATAGGAGTCTCTCAGACACAAACTTCTTTCTTTCTTTCTTTATTTGGTGTTTAAGGGGGGACAGGGTAGGCAAGCACTTTTTTTTTTTATTTTGGAAACAGCTTGCTGCTTGTTTGATTTTTGCAAGCAGAATAACCTAATTAAGGGAAACCATTTTAAATTTTGAGTGAAAAGCAATTTTTGGGGGTTTTATTCACCAAAATGTGAGAAAAACGTTATAAAATGTGCTTATTTTAAAATGTTGCAGTTTGTGAACCAGTGCATGTTTTGATCCAATTTTTCTTCTTTGCAGCAATATGTGTGTGTTTAATAATTCTGTGTATCGAAAAGCATTTCTAAGCAATATATTATTTTAATTTAGCATTTTCAGTTACCGGTTCAGTTCTGATAAGAAAAATACATGAAATCCTAACTGTCAGACTCATAAAAACCCAACCAATGCACTGAACTCTTATTCCATACACAGAACTGATGCTGTACAACTCATAAACAACATATACAAAAACTGAACAAATCCATCAAGCCTTTCAAAAGTTGCAACATTTTAATTGTAGCGTTTTGTCTGAAAATTACATTCAGAGAAAACAGCATTTTAAAGATTTGAACCAGTACATAAAAAAACCAGTAGCACAGTGCACCCTGAATTCATATGTTTTTATCAGAATGACCACTTTACTATGTAGGGAAAAGGATTTGACAATCAAATTATCAGGATTTTTTTTATATACATCATATGAAAACAGCCATCTTTGTTTGTACCGATATGAAAACATGAATCAGAACCAAACTGTCAGACTCATAAAAACCCAACCAATGCACTTAACTCTTATTCCATACACAAAACTGACGCTTTACAAATCATAAACAACATAAACAAAAATGAAACAAATCCATCAAGCCATTCAAAAGTTGCAACATTTTAATTACAGATGTTTGTCTGAAAATTACATTCAGAGAAAACAGCATTTGAAAGATTCCAACCAGTACCTCAAACTAGTAGCACAGTGCAGCCTGAATTGATATGTTTTTATAAGAATAACCACTTTACTATGATGGGGAAATGATTTGACGATCAAATTATCCAGACTTTTTAAAAAAAATCATTTGAAAACTCATCTATGTTAGTGCAGATATGAATCAAAACGAAACTGTCGGACTCATAAAAACACAAGGAATCCACTGTATTCTTATTCCATGCACAGAAATGGTGCTTCACAAATCATAAACAACATATACAAAATTGGAACAAATCCATCTTGCCATTCAAAAGTTACAACATTTTAATTACCACATTTTGTCTCAAATTACATGTAGAGAAAACAGCATGTAAAAGAGTCTCACTAGTACCCCGGTAAACTAGTACCACAGTAGAGCTTGAATTAATGGGGTGGTTTTTTTTTTAACCAGAATAACACTTTAACTATGAAGGGGAAATGATTTGATAATCAAATTAATCATATGAAAACATTAAAAAAGTCAATTATCTGTGTTTGTGCTGATATGAAAATATTGATCAGAACCAAACTGTCAGACTCATAAAAACCCAACGGATGCACTGATTTCTTATTCCATTGCATAGAAATGATGCTTCACAAATCATCAACAACATTACATAATTATATATACACAAATGGAACAAAGCTATCAAGCCATTCAAAAGTTGCAACATTTTAATTACAGTATTTCTGTGCTCAATCCTAACACTGCAGCAAATTTCTGTAAAGCTGAATGTCCCTTTCCATGTACCAACATGGTCATACGCGGATTATTTAAAATGCAACTTTACCACCCGAAGCGTTGCAAACACCGGGAGAAGAGTAAACAACTGCAGACTTGAATGGACACTCATATGCACTCCAGATGCAGGGCCTGTGCAAATCCTTGGGCTGATGCATCACCTTCTTTCATAATCAGACTGCTATCAGACAAGCATTCAGTACAGGATATAGACCTTTCAGCAATAGATTGAGCTGATCAATGTTGACAAAAGCCCAACACATGTCAGCGGAGTGACGTTGCACAATACCAGTATCCATATCTGCTTGTGATGGGTCAGAAGATGGCAAAGTATCTGTATCTTCTTATGGTTGGTCAGAAGATGGCAAAGCTGATGTTTCTGCTGTGGAAGAGGGTAGTTCCGGTTTAGCAAACTTTTCCATCAGGTCAATCTTTCTCCTCGCTGCCACCACAGGAGGACTGGCTCTCCCCTTGCTCCAACCTAATAAATACACAAACACTGATTTAATATTTGATACAACTGTCCATGGTTTTTGTTTGTAATAAGCTGCAAAATTTAAGACTCAATATAAACGTCAACAAGTGCTTGTACTTTATTTTGCAAATGACCATGTTACATGGGGTGTACCTCAACTTTTTGGCTAGGCCGGTAAATCAGAAATCCCAATCAGCCCCCAACCACTGAACCAGGCGGGTTTTCTTACAACCACCTCAGCGGCTCGTACCCACATATGTCGGTTGACGAACACACACACACACACAAAAGACATTCATTAATTGGCCCCTATCACAAAATGTACATGTCAAGTTTACTATGGGATTTGAGTAACCACACAATCACATACACACAGGAACTAATACTGAAACTACATGTAGCTGAATTATTTTCTTTCTTTCTTTCTTTCTTTTCTTATTTTTCTTTTAAAATTAATTTATTTCATCACACTTGCTATGTATTTGCTTGTTTCTTGTCTGTTGTCTGTTTTGTGTGTGTGTGTGTGTGTGTGTGTGTGTGTTCTGTGTGTGTGTATACATTTTCAGATTTCCTAAACCTAGCACTGTTTGCAGGTGATCTTTATGCTTTTGATTCATGAGTTGCATCCCCAGTCCTTTAGTTTAACTCTTTTTTTTTCTTTGGTGAAGTAAATTGGATCTATTTTTTTATTCCTTAGTTAATGGAAAAGATTTGACAACAATATTGCTGTCAATGATAGGTTGGTCAGCCATGCTGGTGTAAACCAATCCTTTAGAATTAGAGAACGCTCTCTAGTAGGGTACTTATTTTCCTACGGTCAATGACCAGAAACAGAAACTGTGTCAGTCGTACATCGCTCAGATGCTGCTTCTCAGTTTGACCCCAGACAAAGAATAATGATGACATGTTACACCATAGTAAGCTCTCAAGGACTGGCCAGCGAAGAACAATAAAATAGGGGTTGTGAAGACGATATCACAGAGATGATTGAGGGAGGGAGGGAGGGGGGGGGGGGGGGGGGTGCGGCGGCGGCATGGTCAGTAAATTGGATCAAGAAACACGCAAAATACTTCAGACACAAACTGTTTATCATTTACCTGCAAACCCTAACACATTCTTACGACAACAACAACATAACAATGTGCAATAAATCACGTTGTCAAACAAACAAGATCGAAAAGAGAAAGAAGCAAAACCCACCTCGTCGAGTCAAGAATCTTAGAATGTCGTCTGCTTCAATACGATAATGTTGGTTCATTTCGGAGTGTTGTTACTTCCTTCTACTGTTCGCTGCTGCTGGTTCATCTTTCTCTGATATTTCTTGCCACTATGCCGAACATTTCCAATGTTAGGGTTGTTCTCCGCAGCTCAAAACTTTGAAAAATGCTGCTGAATCGGTGAAAACGTCATGGATTTGTTGACACCGGGGGACTGATAAGTTGTCTACTGCGCTTGCGCCAAATGCCTTTGACCTACATATATTTGCATATATTAATTCCGGGGTTTCGGTTGGAACGGATTCTCTCTCTTTGTGCCTATGTCAACGGAAATTCCCCAACGGTGATGACGTCATCTTGAAGAACGGAAATTTCCACACAGTTTGAACAGCGAAGGGTCATGTCATGTGCGCACATTTACCAGCACGGAGTATCCAAAGTTGACCATTTTTTCGATTTTTTTGATAAAACACAGACAAAAACAACAAAACATCGGTTTGAAAATGGTTTTATTTACATGAATACATGTCTAAAATGACAAAAGCAGATTATTGAATGCATTCCAGGATGTTCAAAGGTGTGAAAAATGCAACAACCCCAAAAAGGTGTATGAGACCAAAAATAACTCATTTTGCCTACCCGGTCTGCCCTTAACGTCGTTTTCAACCACGAAGGTTATATCGCGACGGGGAAAGGGGGGAGATGGGATAGAGCCACTTGTTAATTGTTTCTTGTTCACAAAAGCACTAATAAAAAATTTGCTCCAGGGGCTTGCAACGTAGTACAATATATTACCGTCTTACTGGGAGAATGCAAGTTTCCAGTACAAAGGACTGAACATTTCTTACATACTGCTTGACTAAAATCTGTACAAAAATTGACTATATTCTATACAAGAAACACTTAACAAGGGTAAAAGGAGAAACAGAATCCGTTAGTCGCCTCTTACGACATGCTGGGGAGCATCGGGTAAATTCTTCCCCCTAACCCGCGGGGGGTAGACACAAACTAACAGTTATGAACACATGAAATACATTATATACACTAGTTACAGATGATGTATGTATATATCACGGACCTACCAGGTTGACAAACACAGTACAGTGAGGTTACAGTAATCACAAGAGAAACGCTAAAAACAACTCCCAAGCTTTGGTTCCCCCAAACAAGACAGAAAAACACGCTGGGTGCAACAAGAATCACAATAATTACAAATATACAGTCATGTAGTCATTGTTAACAAATGGCAGAGAGATTATGTACAACATAAGGATCGTCATTTAGAATCAAATTCTGCTTTTTAATGGAGCACAGTCTTACTTGTTACCTCAATATCATTCTGTCTTCACTCAAAACCACAGTTTAACATCTTACACCCGAAAGTGATTTTTTTTTAACATCTTACACCCTATTGACTTTTTTTAAAATTCAAGACAATCAAAGATGCACAACCAAGCACACAACCTTCTTAACTCACTCATTTTTCAGTCAGTCCCATTTTGAGCATAGAGACGCACAACCCCATTCATACAACAAACAAGCACCTACATTCACACATCAAATGCTTACCGAACAACATTCATCCGATTCATTTCACACTTCCAGTCATGTCAAATTTCAAACTCCTGCAACTTCTAATCGGATCCTGTGTGAGGTTAAGTCTTATGGTTCGCACACACTCTCATTGAATGTCAAGCATTTTCAACACCAAGCGTACGTTATCAAGGTTTTATGTGGGTAGCAATGTCACCTGCACTGCTCGGCATTTATGTAAACGTCTCAACTCACACACGCTTATTTTTAACCTGGTTTTTTTTTTTTACACACTCTTTGTACACATGCAAAAAATGCAGAGTAAACAAAATGTGCCAGCTAATGCTAGACGTGTTGGCTGTCACTCCCACCCCTTGTGTTCGTGTAACTGCCAATTCTTTCTCCTGGCACTTCACAACAAGTAACAAAGGTGTGTGTGTACTCCACTCCACTGGTTTGCACCTGCTGGCAGAGCATTCTTCAAATTCTGACACGAGTGTCTCTGACAAAAACGCATACGACACCCAACACTGAAGTCCATCATCTTAGCTGTAGTAGCTCTAGCAACAAAAAAAGTAAAAAGCTGCATGAAGGAAGTGTCAGGGTTTTTGTTTCTGTGGCCGACCATCGGCGGCAACGCGTCGCACTTTGGAGCCTTCGAAGCTGTCCCTGACGAGCACGGGCAGACCGGAGCCCTTGAAACTGAGGCGCCCCCCTGTGGAAGGGGTAGCCAAGCGCTCACTGGCCCGACTTTCCGTCACCCCCTCCTGCGACTCTGATCCCTTGGTGGCCAAAGACAGACGCACAGGCAGCCTGTCCTTGGGCCGACCTGACCCCCTCACAACATCTGAGGAATCAAGAAAAACAGAAAGAACAAAAAGAGAAACTCAAATAGCCTGAGCAACAGAGTACTTAGTCAAGCACAAACAAAACACGATGAACCTCCAAGATGAAGCTTTGTGCTGAACGAATGATCGACTGCGATGAGCAATGAGGTACTTGGTGAACTGATAATGAAGTGGGCAAGAGAAACAGCTCGAGGTGGACCAGAAAGACAAAGAGTAGCCTCAATGGTACAATACCAACAGTGGAAATATTCAATGATATGAATGTTTCAAAATAAACAAGGGAAAAAAAAAACTGCATTCACAAAGAGACTGAAAGCAGGGCATGCAAGGCAAAGGAACTAGATATCAAGGAATGAGCCCGAGGAGCCAGAAGCATGCAAGAAAATCCATGAAAGTAAAATAAAGGATAAAAGCAAGTTTCTACACCTAGGGTGCAATCTTCTCATCCAGGAAAGGAAAAAACAAGAGGGATTTGAAAGGAAAACAACAGCATGTAATCTCCGCAACGCATTAACTTGATTAAGCATTATATGTACAGTATATTAACAGCAGAGCTAAACTAGGTTAAGTAATGTCAGCATCTTGAGCAGCAACTACAGTGAAAAACCAATCTCCAATTACATATACCACAGACTCTTAGAAAAGATTACGATACTGAAACCTGTACCTGCCTATATAATACTCTGTGCATCTTTAAATGTTGTATTCTATGATGCAGAATACAAGTTTAGGACACTTGTGAAATTAAATGCACATTTAATGCAACCAGTACATGCAAGACCACAACAGTACACAGCTCAAGACAAGTGATAAGAAAAGTTAGACCACAGATAACTTTTTGATGCAATGGAAAGAACTACACTGTGGTTAAAAAGATGTCAATGAAACAAAGAAACAAAACTCAACCAATAAACCAAAAAACAAACATTGCAGATCGACTAAAAATATTCACTAAGTTCAAAGATGAACAAAAAACAACCTTCAAGATCAACTTAGAACAAGTACACGCCCGCATAATCCATCTGAACCTGGAGATTTTTACTCTGGATACAAGCTTGGGCCTTCAAGAAATCAGAAACTTCCACAGAATAAGTAAGCAGGCCTGACTGTCTTGCCAGCAGAAGTATCTGCTCTGTGTGATTATAGCAGAAAGATCTGCTCAGTGTGATTATAGGAGAAGGATCTGCTCAGAATGAGCCTGCCTTAAAATGAAAGAGATGTCACGTCAACAGCATGCCAAAGATTGACTGCAACAGATATGCCAGATCAAGAAACTAAGCTGTTTTTGTGAAAGGACAATCAAACTGCCCCCTTAAAAGCAGCTGGCCCTCAAAGACGACTGGAGATGACTACATGTATAGCCACGGCCAGTAGTTCAAACAGGACTGCATCAACAAAGTCTCCAACTGATGAGGAACACAATTTCGCTTTGATGCAGAAACAAGGCAACAAAGGAAAAGTTTGTAAAACACAAAATAAGTAAAACAACAGAGTGATCTCTTTGAACAAAATTGAACAGTCAAAATAACGAGATTCAAAATAACGACAAACGCAACTGATATTTTACTCACGACGGCTTAGTTTCAGACAGTTCTGTCAAAACACTGCACGCTTTTTCAACTTGATTTCTTCACATGCTTTATTCGTCACTTATAAAATCTGTAAACACAGAGAGAAGGAGAAAAAGAAAGAGAAAAAGAGAGAGGGAGAGAGAGATCTTGGTAACTCATAACTTTACTACGTACCATTGTGTTCCGAGTTCACTATCAACACATGCACTGATGCAGCTCAAACAGTACATTGTCCATAAAAAAAGTGAATTCCAATATTGCTTGCAGAACTGCAAACCCTGTCTCTGTTTTGTAGGCACATGTACTGTTGTGTGCATATTTCCAAACTTATTAAATAGCTTTGTTGCCAATAATGAAGGTTCAACCCCACGATCTATCAAAAAAGGTTAGGAATGACTGAGAGATTGTGTCTATTTAATTGAATATCTACAAGATGTCAACAACTGATATGTTTCACACCAATGCTTGAAACAGTACTCTCACCTCCTAGCCCCATGACCTTCTAACAGAAAAGTTCAAAGCACCATGTCAGATTTACTGACATTCCAATTTGCATCCTTGACATCATAAGTGATGTTGGAATGCCATACCTGAGATTTGAGCTTTTTTCAAAACTTTTGTACAAGTCAAGCAAAGATCCATTAAAATTTTTTTAACTTTAAGGCTAGACCAGTGTACGAAACTCTGTCCCCTTAACATTCATGGCCCTGAATTTGACTCCGTGTGGTTTTGATGGGGCACATGTTTGCCAAGATCAATCATTCAAACCCCTTTAATGTAGTCACATTTTAATGACATACTCTTTCATGAAGTTACAGGGACCCCTCTCATCAACATGTGACCCAAGGGGATATGGGGCTGAAGATTAGTGGAGAGAGAGAGAGAGAGAGAGAGAGAGAGAGAGAGAGAGAGAGAGAGAGAGAGAGAGAGAGAGAGAGAGAGAGAGAGAGAGAGAGAGAGAGAGAGAGAGAGAGAGAGAGAGAGAGAGAGAGAGAGAGAGAGAGAAAGAGAGAGGTGCACTAGAGTAAATCTCTTAATCGTTAGGTGAACAGCCACTACCTAAACAGTCAGTGTCTGCATCTGCATATAACTCAACACAAACAAACAAACTGTATCACCATCACTTGTCTACCTACAAATAAGTGCACATGGAAACTTTTTCTAAGAGTAATATGAAGCCCTCTTCTATTTTAACAACTTGCAGTAAAAACCACCCCATCCAGATTCACTGCTACAAGTACAACTTACACATACATGTGTACATGTATGCATAGTTGCAGTTACTAGTTAGTGGTTTTATTCCAATAACAGAGTACATTCATATGTGTAACATCAGCTGCCTGCATATAATTTCTAAGTAAAAAGTTACTGTTACATGGTACGAATGAGTTTGCCACAGCTGTTAGTTATACATAAACTGGCAGGTACGGAAGCATATGATGATGCGAATTGCGATCTGCAGTACCTACATTCTTACATCTTTTCCTTCCATTTCAGGTTTGCTTTGTCAACAATGTTTTGGGAGGCTTTTGGTTTTATTTTTATTAAAGAATAAGAGATAATGGCACACAAAATCCCCTTTGACCTTATTGTTGAGTTCACATCATTTTATCTTGTATCAGAAGTGTCACAACCAAACATAACAACAGTGACTGCCTGAAATACCATTCTCTTTGTCAATGTCAGCCACCAGGTAAGCATGGAACGTACACCAGTACTAGCAAATTAATTAAAAATAATATTTCACCTGCCCTCCAATCCCAAATAAAAACCCAGTACATGGATGGAAAAGAAGTCTAAAATTTAAAGAACAATAAACCTAGTACATGGGTGAAACTGATCAGAATTGAAAATAAGGAAAATGAGGCCGGGGTCCAGGGGCCGCTCAGGCCCTGGTTGGGTGCAGGGGCAACGCCCTGCTAGGGGGCCCAGGGGGGCAAAGCCCCCCCAGAAGAAAACGAAAAATCAGGCTTTTAAGGGTCAAAGTAGGCCTCTCCTGGTATCTCAAACACACAAATTTGCACATTAAACAATGGTAACAAATGCCAAGCTGTAGCCCGATAATTCGCGCGCTCAGTGAAACAAAGACCAAGCGATGTCCTGTCACTGTGTTAGGGGAAATACGGATCGGATCGCCGGCAAAACAAAAAAAACAAAAACAAATGTTTTTTTTATATATTTTGTTAAAACATTTTTAAAATAAGGAATTCCTTATTTGACCAATTTTATTTGGCGGATTTCCGCCCTGAGGCGGAAAAGTTTCACCCATGCTAGTAGTGTAGTACAGAGCAAAAATTCTGCACAGTTGATGAATAGCCCATGCATGGTATACATGCACATTACACACACTGATGTACAAGACTCAGAAATCGATCAATATCTAATTAATACCATACACAGGAGACTGTACCAAAAAGGTGTTGAAAAAGTTGAAAAAACATACACTGACAATGTCAAAAGCCACATGGATATTACAGGTACACTTTGACTGTTTTACAAGTGTTTCTTTCCCGGAGAGGGAGGGAGGGGGTGTGGGGGGGGGGGGGGGGGGGGGGCATAACAAAAAAATGGCAAAAATGTGAAGAAATGGAATGAAGTGATCGCAACATTATAAAGAAGGGAATAAGCGCTAAACTGGTGCAAAACAAGTAGGTTAGGGGTGAAGTTTCTATTTACAAGTACAAAACATGTATGCAAGAAAAAGCTGGCTTCAAAACAATTACATTAGCGAAAGGACAAAATATACATATCCTTCTTACTCAGACTCAGAGCTGAGGGGTTTACTTGTTTTCTACCCAGGTCAATGAAAAATAATCCAACCACTAGAAATCTAAACTACCGTCACCAGGAATTGCAGGGTTAAAAATTACTTAGTAGCAAAAGCCTTACAGGAGGTGTTTTTTTTGGTTGACAAAACGAAAAAAATAAATATATGAAAAAACAAGCTCTTCCATGAATCGCCAGCAGATAAACACTGGTCTGAAATGAAAAGTTGGCATCTACAGTTGACGCTACGATGTTGGCTATAGATATGCTGATGGCCCTGCAAATGTATACTCATTAAAGTGATACAAACCGAATCATGAAGCTCTTAAAATACCCTAGTCCTATACCTAACAGCATGGCGCTCTAGGCATACTACGACACTTACTGTTTTATTCCTTATTTTTCCTTTTTCTGGTCAGATAGAAAAGAAACAATTTCTTGTGAAAAATTATGCACACCTACACATGTTCAAATTGAAAATAAAAATAAAATACACTGCAACACTACAATTGTACTTTCACAAACTATGCTCTAGCCAATTTCCACCTGCAAAAACGTCCCCTATATTATTTGAACCAACCAATTTCCATCTGCAAACCCGTCCCCTATGTTATCTGAACCATTTTCAAAATTGTCCCACTGTCCTCAGCAACTTCCTTTGTGTTTTAAATAGGACCATCGTCTAGTTTCAAAGGAATGACATCGGTTATTTTCTTCCTTGTCTATGATCATCAAAAGCGATGCACCCTCACCCCCCTTCCCCTAACTACTCAAAAAACAGTTTTCATTAAGAGGCTGGTGGACAATTCAGTATTTAACTTTTTTATTCATTTATAGATCATGGTACCCCTGGAAAAATTATGTTAGTTTTTACTTTAAGTCTAAAACAAAATGTTCTGGATTTGGTAGCATTTTTATATTATTATGAATTTATTTTAGAAATGAACTGATAAAGCTTTTTAAATTATGAACAAATGATGAGCAAGATTATGAAACTTATTTACACAGTAAAATATAAGGGGGAAAAAAAAGTAAGATGTTTAAAGATAATATTTACATGAAATCATTGAAAACGATGATAATCAAAAACAACATGGCTGGCAGCTTTCAGGTATAAAGTACATGTACTCCAGAAAGGATAACACAGGACAAAACATTGCAAAGAATTTCACTTATAATATGGGGAAATAAAAGCTGCAAACAACCACGTTTGATAAATTAAATAATTCATAACTTGAGTAAACTGGAGTAAAAAGTAAACAAGAAACATTTTGAATGTGTGGTTGTTTTCAGCTTCAAAACAAACACTGAACATAATAATCACAATAAGCAAAATATTATGATACAGATGAACACACAAGGTATTGTCAACAGAATAACTTACTGTCCTTTTTGTACATAATAAGTAAGCTCCATATGGAATGAAAAAAACACCCAACTTAACAACTTGTTTTCTCTCTGACTGTATCATGGTACACGAAAAAACAGTATGCTGCTCAAGAGTTTCAACAGGACTGATACACAAAATTATAAATTAAAAAAATCCCGTCTGGTTCTCTTGAGTTCTGATCCTGTCCCTGTAAAGTTCAAAGTTAATGACTGATGGTTTTCTTTTCATCCCCCCCCCCCCCCCTTTCCAAATGAATGTCAAGAATCACATAGCAAATCTTCCCTGTTGGGTATATGTATACTGAATAAGTCACGTTAATGAAGCACTGTTTTATTGTCAGAGCAGATCTGCATTTCGCAGTACAACAATGAGTTCTGGGTGGTAAAAAAAAAAAAAAAAGAAACAAAAATGACAGGGCCAAGCTCTGGTAGTGAAATCTGTGCTTTTAATAAAATGTACCGCCCTTGTACTTACTTAGTGTTTCTCAGACAGCTAGTCTGCGTTTGGCAAAGAGAAACAAATATTCAACCTGTAGTTTCAAGCCTTGGAATATCAAGTGTACAAATATTCTGAAATCTTTTTTCTCTTCTTAATGCATTTTTCCTGCGAGAATCTGGGGAAACTTTGACTCTTGTTTAAAAAAAAAGATGTAAAAAAAGACTTAAAAAAACAACAACTCAAGACCCATTTTACCCTCAAAATGTAATGAAAACCTATTCAAATCTAAGGATCCCAAAAGTGAAAATTGTTTCCTTTCACACTTTTTTTTTTTTTTTACATTGTTTTCCGATGAAGAATGACTTCCTTCAGATGTAAGAAACAAAACTCAAAACAAAAAAAATCCTTCCCCTTAGCTAAAACATGGTTAAAAAATGGAAGTCAAAACTTCACTCGAACAAAAAATAATTTTAATCTTATTTAGCTTAACAATTCTGCGCTCGAAGCAACTGAACGTGAAAGGCTGGAGTAGTGCAATAAACACTCACTAGGACAACACAGATCAAAAAGAACACACACCCACACCTCCACACATAGAGGACAGAGTTAAGAGCAGATACTCACTATTGTAGTCGTTCGACGCCGGAACCATCTGTTCAGGTCGCGCTCTGCTGCCAGGAATGGCGGTTCCCTGCATACCGCGCGCTGTTGAAGTGTGCAGCTTGCGATCTCGGTCGAGATCCTCTGTGCCACGACCCCCCTGAGAAAGAGAAGTGAATATTTGTTTGAATAAACCAATACCAAAAATAACACACCGCCCTGATAGTGATAAAGAGAAATAAAGCACGTTTTCAATTCAAACTGAACAATACAAAAGACTGATTTAAACACATCAATACAACAAGTCGCGTAAGGCGAAAATACAATATTTAGTCAAGTAGCTGTCGAACTCACAAAATGAAACTGAACGCAATGCCATTTTTCAGCAAGACCGTATACTCGTAGCATCGTCAGTCCACCGCTCATGGCAAAGGCAGTGAAATTGACAAGAAGAGCGGGGTAGTAGTTGCGCTAAGAAGGATAGCACGCTTTTCTGTACCTCTCTTTGTTTTAACTTTCTGAGCGTGTTTTTAATCCAAACATATCATATCTATATGTTTTTGGAATCAGGAACCGACAAGGAATAAGATGAAAGTGTTTTTAAATTGATTTGGACAATTTAATTTTGATAATAATTTTTATATATTTAATTTTCAGAGCTTGTTTTTAATCCGAATATAACATATTTATATGTTTTTGGAATCAGCAAATGATGGAGAATAAGATAAACGTAAATTTGGATCGTTTTATAAATTTTTATTTTTTTTTTTACAATTTTCCGATTTTTAATGACCAAAGTCATTAATTAATTTTTAAGCCACCAAGCTGAAATGCAATACCGAACCCCGGGCTTCGTCGAAGATTACTTGACCAAAATTTGAACCAATTTGGTTGAAAAATGAGGGCGTGACAGTGCCGCCTCAACTTTCACGAAAAGCCGGATATGACGTCATCAAAGACATTTATCAAAAAAAATGAAAAAAAACGTTCGGGGATTTCATACCCAGGAACTCTCATGTCAAATTTCATAAAGATCGGTCCAGTAGTTTAGTCTGAATCGCTCTACACACACACACACACACACGCACGCACGCACATACACCACGACCCTCGTTTCGATTCCCCCTCGATGTTAAAATATTTAGTCAAAACTTGACTAAATATAAAAAGATACATGACAATACAATTACAAAACACGGGTTTAACCACAGCGATGCAAAAGATAGGCTTGAACATAGCAATACAAATGTTATTGTGGATTCTGTGTTGTGGGGTGTGGCTGATGATCATGATCATGGATCAATATCCCCTCCATCATAACCACCTTGTGAGTGCGACACATAAAGTTAAACAGAATCAGCCTTGCACATAGCAGCACAAAACACAGTCAAGATCTTGTTGTTGCAGTATGAACCATGCAAGCTGTGATGCACTAATACAAAGAAACAGCCTCTGATTTTCACACACTCAGGGGCGGGATGGAACAGTTCACTGGAGGGAGGGTTAGGGTGGTGATTGGGGAGTGCCCCCCAAAATGTGATATTTCATGTTCTTACACACTTCATTACTCACACTAAGATGTTAAAAAAAAAGAAAGAAGTATTTACGCTTTTCTGAATTTAAATCCTATCCATTGCCATATGAAGTAATTTATTGGTGTACCTAATAGTGCTTGCTGACATTGCTTTGGCTTTTTGGCTCATCACTCCTGAACACAACTCCCTTCCCTCACTCACCTAAGTCTGACACTTTACAACAGTACCAATTAGTGAATTGAAGGTCGTTCCAATGATTATAGATCACTCACAACAGTAAACACTTGTGAACAAGTAATAACACAAGCAACCAAATCAACAGACAGAAAGACAGTCACTTGTCACTATCCATGAAAAACAATCTACAACATCAGAAATAGCTCCGCCTTTATGTGATATGATCACCCACATGCTCATGTACACATACACACGCACACACACCCATAACACAATCACCCATGCACACAATCAGTCTCTCTGCCTCATTCTATCTTCATGTGCAAAATAAATTCACAAATACAATGTCATGATCAAATAGTGCTCCCCATTTTAATCACTAAATCACTTAACTAATCATAATCAACAATATTCTGTGAAGTGGAAGCTTTTATTTTTACATTGATCATTCATGTCAAAAGGGGCCAGCAGCATTAGCAGAATTCACAAACTTTATCACAGTGTTTCATGCATTGCATTTAAAGAAAATTAACAACCTCTCCACCCAACATCGTCCATGCTCAGAAACATCTTCAAATCAACTCGGTCTATATATATTGGAAAGAACCCATCAGCACTTAGCTCCTTTGAGTTCATAAATAATAATAATAATTATCACAGACTTTTCATATGACTGTTTTCTAATGATCATGATACTTTTCCCCCCCCGAGCAGTATTTTCTTGCTCATGGAAAATAAAATAAAATATATATGCATGCATTCTCAAATCTGGGATTTAGCATCATGCACAAAGTTCAATGTTCCTAAAGCCTACATAAGCCATGTAACTTGGTTTCATCCCTAGATCTTCCTGTGTGATGAAACACACCTTTTTGGTTTTTTTTCCAGTTCTTCTGGCAGAATAATGCCAAACTTCAATTTTGGCTGTGAACCCTTCAACTACAATTATTGGTTTTGAACGCAAATGTTGACGTTCTCTGCACGTAGTACCCTAATCTTAGTATTTGTGGTGTGATTCAGGAGACATTTAGTTCTGAAACAGCAAATCAGAACCATTATTTGAACCACAACAAGTGCCACCAATCTCTGATAATCTTTTGCACAACAAGAAAAGCAAAAGCTTTATTCGACACCCCTTCGTCATGTCCATTACAGTGGACCCCCCCCCCCCCCCCCAAGATAGATGTCTCCCTCAATTTTAAGACCCTGTCTTCTCAGATTTTTGTTGTTCATCATCTCTGTTAACTTACTCCCATTCTTGGGATTCCCTCCTTTTTACATTTAGTCAAGTTTTGACTAAATGTTTTAACATCGAGGGGGAATCGAAACGAGGGTCGTGGTGTGTGTGTGTATGTGTGTCTGTGTGTGTGTGTGTGTGTGTGTGTGTGTGTGTGTGTGTGTGTGTGTGTGTGTGTATGTGTGTGTGTCTCTGTGTGTGTGTAGAGCGATTCAGACTAAACTACTCGGCCGATCTTTATGAAATTTGACATGAGAGTTCCTGGATATGATATCCCCGGCCGGTTTTTTTTCATTTTTTCGATAAATACCTTTGATGACGTCATATCCGGCTTTTTGTAAAAGTTGAGGCGGCACTGTCACACCCTCATTTTTCAATCAAATTGATTGAAATTTTGGCAAAGCAATCTTCGACAAAGGCCGGGGTTTGGTATTGCATTTCAGCTTGGTGGCTTAAAAACTAATGAGTGAGTTTGGTCATTAAAAATCGGAAACTTCTAATTAAAATTATTTTTTTATTAAACGATCCAAAAACAATTTCATCTTATTCTTCGTCATTTTCTGATTCCAAAAACATATACATATGTTATATTTGGATTAAAAACAAGCTCTGAAAATTAAAAATCTAAAAATTATGATCAAAATTAAATTTCCGAAATCGTTTTAAAAACTATTTCATCTTATTCCTTGTCGGTTCCTGATTCCAAAAACATATAGATATGATATGTTTGGATTAAAAACACGCTCAGAAAGTTAAAACGAAAAGAGGTACAGTAAAGCACAGCGCAATCGCTACCGCGCCAAACAGGCTCGTCACTTTCACTGCCTTTTGCACTAGCGGCGGACTACGTTCAGTTTCATTCTGTGAGTTCCACAGCTTGACTAAATGTGGTATTTTCGCCTTACGCGACTTGTTAAGATTTGTTCAGGTCTTATAAGGAGGGTTTCACTGTGTATGAAAGAAAAATATTTGCTGTTTTACCCTCATAAAATAAGTCAAAGACTGCAAGAGAATGTTGATTTCGGACTAATTGCCCCAAACTGGATCCTAATGCCACCTGACATATCAATGTATTTAGTTATTCAATCCTAGGAATATAACAGAAACAAACCTGCCCCACCACAAAACCCCTTCCCATCACCAAAACTACATTGCCTGACACTAAGGTGTGATCTCAAATCAAACAATGACATTATCATGGGTGCAACTGCTGGAAAATGAAAAAACTGAGAAGGTCGTGGTCCAGGGGCAGGGGCCGTTGAGGCCCCGGTGGGGTGCAGGGGCAGCGCCCTTGCTGGGGGGTCCAGGGGGGCAGCGCCCCCTACCCAAAAACGAATTTTTGCATTTCAGGGAGGATTTGAATGGCCTCTTTTGACTCGAAATCTATTTCAGAACAAACAGGCTTTGGGGATATGCATAATATGAACAATCTTGTAAACATGAAGGTATTTGTAACCACCCAGCCGAAAATGAATTTTAGCATTTTAAGAGTGGCTATTTGAGCCTCTCCTGGTTTTAAAACTAAAAACAGCAACAACAACAAAAATTGGGGGGGGGGGGGGGGAGGAGGTTTCACAACATGAAAAACCTCTATACTTGAAGGTGTTTGGTTGCATCACTCTTGCTAGAGGGTCTACAAAAAACAAGGTCAACACATTTTAAGAAGGGATTTAGAAGCCTCTCCTTGCTAACAAACTTAAAATTGGAGATGCCCAAATTAAAAATCTTGTAAACTTGAAGGTGATTGATTTTATCACCTAGTTTTGTCTTTGATTTAAAAAATGTTTACTGAATTAACCCTTTCGCTGCCAATCAAAACTTGTGTATGTGCATTCCTGACTGCCAGGGAATATTGGAGTTCGGGGTGTAATAATTCACACAAAATTCTAGTTCCAAACTGGCAGTAGGTAGGTAAATATGTTATTTTTAAGGGCAATTGAACCAAGAATCTGTTTTTAGTGTCTAATCATGGAAATAATAATTAGTTTGGCTTATAATGATGTTTAAATATGAACTTTTGAAAAATCAGTCCGGCGCATCTTCCGGTGCCTGTGGATCAAACACAGGTGGCTGTTTTGCTCGCTCTAAGAAAGGATTATAATCACTATCATCTACCTGTTTCCAACGAATCGTCCGAAAGAAGATCTCCCCCTTCCCCTGTCAGTATCCATAATCATTTGCACCCCCTGTAGCGTCAGTCCGGCTTTGTTTTTCCCTACTACGGCCCGGTCGACTTCCACCGTTAGCCATTTTGACGAGTCGAGATTTCTCTCCCCTATCCTGTCGCCAAGGCCGAAAATAGCCTTCAGACGCAAAACCGCGTCACCATTTATGTTTATTCATGAGAATGAGGTATCCTACCAAGCCATTGGCTGCTATTTTTGTGTCAGCAGTGACATCGCACTTCTGGAAAATCCCGGAACGGTGAAGACGGGTAAACCCGTCTTAAGGCGCTGCGGCTGCACAAGCGCAGGACGGGTATACCCGTCCTAAGGCAGGCAAGTGGTTAAAGGAAAATTACCATGCTAACAAAAAGTTTTCACAAACACAGGAAATTACAGTCACATCCCTTGTATTACAACTTCTTTAATTGAAGCTTATGAATTTATCATTGCAGGAGGTAAATTCTCAAATAATTGTTGAACCATAGCTTCAACCAAATGAGAAACAAGTTTCAAGTCACTGAGTTTGTTTCAATTGATTACTTTCAAAAGGGCTAAATGCTCAGGTTAAAAAGAAGGTTTAGACAAAAACAGAAACCTCCCGAGTTATCCCTTGCCATGCACATGCAATCTTCTGATGCTGCTTTTTCATTTTAGGAGTTAAATTCGCAAATGATTGTTGAATCATAGCTTGAATTAAAAGAGAAATAAGTTTCAAGCAAGCTTGTTTTTGTTGCCAACTTTCTAAAGGACTCAATGTATCTGAAGCAAAATACCACTGGTTCATAGATCAGGAATGCACATTTTCTCTACCACTGAAGGTCTCTGAATCCCTCAAAAGTGGGGTATATAAGGAAGGCTAAATACACAGCACTTAAGATGCCACATTCACCAGTATGACATGACATCCTCCTCACCCCCCCTCCTCACCCCTCTTGGCACCTTTACACAACCGTCCCTATCAGGCATGGTCAAAGGTGGCTGACCTCTCAAGCAACCCCCCACCCAAACACAATGGCCTTGCTCCAGAATTTAAAAAAAACCGGATTTTCCATCTGCAACCTCCTGAGAAAAACGGAAATTCCGTCCTAGACAGAAGAGTTGCACCCATGCATTATATTTTGATGAGGTGGAGACTTATTTCCTTGATAGCTCATTGGATATTTTTAGTAGTGATAGATCTTCTCCAGCAAACATTTTCATGCTGTGACCCTAAAACTTGATTAAAACAAGCCAAATCTGTGGATCATCAAATGTGTGAAATTTGGAAGCTCTAGCTTCAAAACCATTAGAGAAATCTTCAATGTCAATGTTTGAATTGTTTTAATGAACCAAACATGACCCCACTGTGACCTCAAAATTTGACGAGGATCAACCAAACTGGGGTCATGTTGGGAGATCATCAAATCCAAGTAGTGTGCAAAGTTTTAAAGCTCTAGCTTCAGAAACGTCTGAGATAACCCCAACGTTATGTTTTTTGTTTCTACGGCCAGCCGGACAGCCCAACACTGCTCATTCCTAAGACTCTCTGATTACTCAGGGGAGTCAAAAATCTTGTGTCATTTCAATTAAAAAACAAACCCACTTTTTCTTCAAGAAGAAAAAAAAAAGAAAAAGACAGAAAGAGATGACAAACATATCTTCACTTATGCACTGGTGTTTATATGTTTTTGTCATTCTCATTTTATTCTGAACAAATACTCCTATATCTATAAACATTCAGATCAGCCCAGGCCGTTCAAGATTAGAGTGGCCTTCCACTTTTTAAATCTGGGTGTCACAGGGGAAATTTACAAGTGCAAAACATGTTTGCATTGTAAATGTAACCCTATTTAAATTACAATTTTAAACTCAAATGTGTAACTGTTCACTTATATCTCGTAAAAAACCTTTCAGTTTCATAAAGCTGGGGAGAGCCACCAAAGATCGTTGATCTAGTTTTCCTCTAAAAATCTGTATCAAGGATAATACAATTTTGAATTAAAAAAACTGAAACAATGCACTTTATTTGTATGGTACACTGGCACATTAAAAAGTTTCAGAACACAATAAGTAAGTCCCTACTCTTCAGAAAGGCATGCTGCATGCATTCAAACGACAGGTTTCTTTCCAGAAAACAAAAGCATATTCAGAAATGGTGACAATTATTTTAGTATTTCATGCTACTACATCCAGATTGTTCTGCAAGTGACGCGTGGCAGCTTATTTTCGGATTTGACATCGATTTTGAGATTTACTCTCCCTGCAACATAACCATGCAAAAGAACACACGTTATCGAGTGTCTAAGGTCACACAACCATGTGCCACCATCAACTGTCCAAGGTCCAACAACCCAGTGCCTATTAAAGATATTTAAAGGAACGGGAACAGCTTCGCAGACTCTCATTCACTCTCCGGCCATCAACATGTGAATTTGCAAGAAAACGTTAAGATAAAAAGACAAACACAAACAGTATAAGCCTTAGATAGTTTCCAGAAGAGTATCACTATCAGATGTTACAGTCAAACAAGAGCCTGGCATAAAGAGAGCTACACGGGAGTACCTCTTTAGAAAAGACACTACTCTAAGCAGCTATTGAGACCTGCAAAGTGTAGTGTATTGAACGATAAATCAGGAATGAAAATGTCTACACTCAAAACAACATGCCAGGAGGCCAAGCTGTCAAGGAGTTCTGACAAAAGTTTCTCTGACTTTTCAATCCTAAATCAAGTTACTCTGCTTTGAACATCAGGAAATCAATCAGGAAATCCGTTTTACAAAATTACATACACAAATTACTGATGATCACTTTTGACCCCTGCAAATACTTGACAAAACAACACCTCTAAAGGGTAAACTTCAATCACCCTTCATGTGTGTACTGATATAAGAAGAGCAGATTGAAGTAAAACTAAAATGTGCAAATACAACCCAGAAATTTGCTTGGCTCTCTGTTCATCTTTCTTTTCTTTATTTGGTGTTTAACGTCGTTTTCAACCACTCTCTGTTCATGGAAGACGAGAAACATGATAAACTTTACCAAAAGGAAACACAGAACACTATTTCTACAGTGTACAAAGCAATTCAGTTGATGAATTATCCTTGGAAAAAGAACCACTTCCTCTACCTCAGCAGGCTATTGGGAAGGTAAACTGCAAAAAAAGCACTAAAACTATTAGGAGAAAAGAAATCAGGTAAGCAACTCACTTCATGCAAAAATGAAATACCCTTCTGCTGCAAACAAAAGCATCAAGTAAGAAGGCATACATTTATCATTGAAACTTCAGACCTTCCAGTGCTTCTAAAGTAAAACCGGCTTTCACACAAAAATCAGCCAATACACACTGAGTGACTTTTCAAACAAGCTCTGCGAAAGCACAAACCAGACATGCACTGCACACAAAGCAGGTTCAAACCTGCAATTTTCACTTGGTCATATAAACAGGCAGACGAGTCAACTGTTGCGTGATGAACAGAGAGGGATTCATCCTTAAAGTAGCGAATGAACCAGACCAAAAGGAAAAAGAGACAATAAAGAAAGAAAGGAAAAGATCAAGCATAACTTACAAATTTCAACATGTTCCAGTCGAAGACATAGTCGTATGTGAATCCTTGACGGTGGAAGAGGTTTCTGAACAACTGTCTCAAGTAGGAATAATCCGGCTTGTCATCAAAGCGCAAGGAACGGCAAAAGTTGAGGTAGGTGGCAAACTCAGCTGCAACATAATTGGAACTTCTTGTTATATATAACAAAATTGACTTTCAAGACACAGGACACCAAATAACATACACATTGAATTCAGTTTAACTAAAAGCAAAGAACTCAACATTTTTCCAAACACTTCTCAAGTAAATGTACTTTGTTTGCATTCCACATCAGACATCCTCTCTGCCCCAAGTGGGCCCCTTGTGATGAGTTACAATAAAACCTTGAAACCTTAAAAAAATTTGGTCTTGAATATCTGCACAACCTTACATATAATTTAAATATAACTCTATAAAAGTTCAAAACAACTGTTTACTCTTACATATTCTGGTCCAAATACTTACATGGAAAACCTTTGCAGAGTTCTTCTATGGGTGTGGACATTTTCTTTTCACTGATGCGTTCGTATTTTTGGCGTTTTGTGGCTGCTTTGAGGCCCTGCCAAGGTAAGCTGCCTCTTAGGAAGTACATGAACACGTAGCCAAGTGACTCCATGTCGTCTCGTCGACTTTGTTCTGTTGAAAATTCAACCAAATTATGCCAGTTAAGTAAATCACGCCTACAAGTACAACCCAGTTGTGACTGTCCGCATACAACGGTGACATAACTCTGCAAGGCATGGTAATTGATGTGCGTATCATCAGTACAAGTGAATAGGACCACTTTTACAGTCCATTAATCCATTTCACATAGAACGCAGGTTGGGGGGATGGGTGGGTGCTCACAAGTGGGATCCCCTGAAGCTGAAAACTTTCTGTAATGACCAAACTTGATGTATTTTGCTTGACAAAATTACGTATTTAGCGCATATCAGTTTACAGATCCCTTCCCTGTACTGAGTACAAAAGCTTACCAATGCCAAGGTGGGTGTTGATGCTGGCGTAACGAGCAGTGCCGGTGAGATTCTTGTTTTCCCTGTAGGGTATGTGCTGATGTGTACGGGCATCTCTGTATTTTTTGGCCAGACCAAAGTCTATGAGATACACAAGGTTCCCTTTCTTCCCCAGCCCCATCAAGAAGTTGTCTGGCTTGATGTCTCGATGGATGAAGTTCTTGGAGTGGATGTACTCAACCCTGCTGATCTGAAAACAGAAAGCAAGACTTGCAACAATGATTCCTTATCATGCATGTCAAATGTTAACAACAATGCCAGCTGTGGTACATAGTTAGCATGCAATAAATTGAATAATAGTAATACACAAATCGATCATTTTATAAGTAAATTTTCATTTTATAAGTAAATTTTCATTTGATTAATATACTTACCCGAATCACATAAAGCATTGACACAGTCTGGGATGATCAGGTCTGAAAAGGCTACCCGTCTTAAACAATTTTAAAGGGAAGCAACCCCATCACAAAAAGTGTAAATAGAGCCATGGTAATGACTCCAGACCCGGGGAGTTACCTCCCCTTGGTGTGTACTACGTCACTACCGCTCCTCAACACGTGGTCAAGATCATACGGCTTTAAAGAACTAAAAAACCATAAGCGGGATTGGTGGGAGGGCATAAACTATGTGATTCGGGTAAGTATATTAATCAAATGAAAATTTACTTATAACATTTTTGATTAAATTACATATTCTTACTCCGAATAACATAAAGCAGATAGCTTCAACAAGGCGGTGGGAAAGAAAAATCTAACTCACTGTAAAAATCCTTGCCAGAAACTGGCCCGTTGCCAACAAGTCAGGAAGGGACCCAGAACCGTTCTGATTGACAGCCGCGATGTCTCTCAGGCAAAAGTTGCGAAAGACAACTTCAGAGAGCCAGTAAGCTGTGCCTAGCACTTCTTCCAATCTCCTGGACTGTAAAACGGCCCGGGAAGAGACCCAAGCCTTGGATTAATAAACCCGAGCCGAGTCGAGGGAAAGACAAGCTGCCCCCCCCCCCCCCCCCCCCACTTTCTATTGGAAGGAAATGCCAATGCCCTGGAACGATCCGAGCGTAAGGTTGTCCACTCAGTGCTGAGAAAGACGAACCCTCGAGGTGACCGTAAGACAATCATGCCAAAGTATGCAAACCTTGGGATGGAGTGAAGCCCGAAAGGCCTGTGAGATAGAAGTCGGCTCAAGAGAAGAGTGACCGATCTCCACCAATAAGAGAGAGAAAGACACCTGAGTACAAGGTACCAGAGTCCAACTCGATGAGAAAATCTAAAAAAAGAGACGGTCGCCAGTTATCCTCTACCATTCCATGCGAACGCAGAGAGAGAGGTAGTACAGTAAAACCTGCGAGCAAAGGACACCCTTGGGGAACCTTGCCACTGTCCTTTGTACAAAGGTGTCCTTTCTTTTGAATATGAATGCGCAGACATTTTTTGGGAAGAAAAAACCCAGCCAAATAGTTTTATTCTAAACTGTGCATTACATGTAGTCATACAGAAAGTGACAAAGAAAACAAGTTCAACAATGATGCAACATGTACAAAACCAGAATCAGTCTGGCTTGGTTCAGACGCACATCTTCAGAATGCTACTCAAGTTCATGACAGCTGTCAGCATTTCAGGGAGAACGAGCGAGAGAGAGAACGAGCGAGAGAGAGAGAGAGAGAGAGAGAGAGAGAGAGAGAGAACGACTGAGCGAGAGAGAGAGAGAGAGAACGGAGAACGAGCGATAGCGAGAACGAGCGAGAGAAAGAGAGAGAACGACTAAGCGAGAGAGAGAGAGAGAGAGAGAGAGAACGACTGAGCGAGAGAGAGAGAGAAAGAGGTGCAATCGGTTTCTTATCTGAAGCAATGGGCCATTCACGGGAATATTCTTTGGTCGAGCTCTCGAAAACCACTCGAAGAGTTCGCCGTTCAATTTCTTTATCACATCGACTCTTTCTTCTAAAGTCAGAAATTTCCGTTTTGACATGATGAGACCGCGATCGACGAAGGATGAGACGAAGATGCATCACAGTACAGAAAGTAGAAACCCTAACTTGTTTTTGTTTGTGAGTTCAGTTCAATTCACGGCATCGACCAATGAGCGTGCACCATACAAAAAATCAATCTTTCAAGTGCTGTCGTTGGCTTACAAAATAAGCTTCTCGCGCGTTCACATCGCCAGCGAGATTGTATTTGCATAACCAAGATGGCGGACCGTTGTTGACAGGTAACGAACCAAATCGGGACCAAAAAAGAGTGTCCGCGTCCGCGCCTTTGAGGTGTCCGCTCTTTTAAGGTGTTTTTGAGTGTAAAATACATCCGTCCTCACTTGAAGTGTCCGTTATGCAAAGGTGTCCGCCGAATTAAGGGTCCGCTGGATGCAGGTTTTACTGTACGAGGAAGCAGCGACTTACGATTGTGCGTAAGCCACCGGAAATGCGGAAATCACAGTGGTCGAAACCTGGTGTGACTGGTGACCATAAACAAAATGGCTAAAAGACAGAGTGTTCGCAGATCAGTCTGCTTGTAGGTAATTGAATGTGAATCAAAAACCCAAAACAGAAAACAAGACTGGTAAGCATAAACGGAAAACCGTGAAGCCGACCAGCCATAAGACTCCCGAGACAAGTGTTCTCAGGGAAAAACCGGAAGTTAACTTCGCGGCCAAATAAAGAGCCTTCCTGAGTTTGGCCGAAAAACCAGAACGCGTCTGTCTACCTCTGAAAGACTGAGAGTCAGACGCGGAGATCAACGGGCAACGCCGTAGTCATAGTTGCCTGTGGTAGAAGGGTGACTGTAAAAGGAAACCCGACCTAACGGAAGTCGTCCTGACTCACCTCATGCTAGGATGAGGGTGAAGAGAGGAAGAGATGAAATCCGAAGTCACAGGAACCGAAAATGCCATAGTCGCACCGCGACAGGCAGGAGACTATTGCACAGGCTAAGGCTGAGAGCCGTGATGCCAGTAGGACAGCCATTGTACCGAAGTACCCACAGTACGCAGGTAAACTTAAGAAATGGAAGTTTCGGCTGCCAAATAAGATGCTGGGCTATAAGCCCACAGCAAAGAAACCGGAACATTAGCTAACCCTCTGCCAGAAGGAGAGGAGTAGCCAAAACCTGAGAGAGGTGGTAAGCCACAAAGAATGACTCCTCAAACATCCATTGCCAAGACAATGCCCCCTCAGGAAAATCTGAATGTTACTTCCGAGGCCAACTCAAGCGCACCTTAAGTTTGGACGAAACACCAGAACGCGTCTGATCGCTAGAGAAAGACAGAGTCAGACTCGGCGAAAGACAAACAAGGACCATAGTCCAGATGCTTGTGGCAAAAAGTGAGAAACGGAGTAACCTGAAGACAGAAACCCCACCCAAATGGAAATCGTCCTATCTCATCTCCTGCATAAGATGAGAATAAAGGAAAGAATTGTCGAAGTCCGAAGCCACAAGAACAGAGAAAGCAACAACCACCACCGCCGACAGGTGGAATGGCTGTTGCACCAGCCGAGGCTAAAAACCTGGATGCCCTAAGGTCAGCCGTTGTTCCAAAACCTCTGACGTACCTATGAAACGTCTGTGAGAGAAACAACCTCTTCGGTTAAACCGGAAGTGCGACAGAAGCAGCAGCCCGTGGCTGAAACGACTGTTACGCTGACTGAGGACGCAAGCCAGTATACCCGAAGGCCAGCCCTAGATCCGACCAGAAGAGACCTCAGCGGGTGCTCGAGCTGATGGACCTAGATCGCTGTGTAAATATCGGACTGATGCATAAGAATGTGAAAATATGCACTCATTAGATCGATGGAAGTCGCCCGACCTCACCACTCCCACAATACATTGGCTGTGTACAGAGACCATCCAATGAAAAAGTGCAGGGAGGAGACCCCCCCGCCATCACCAAAGTGGAGGGTGGGGGGGGGGGGGGTGAGATCGGGGGCACTTCCTTGGGGGAAGAGGCTTGCGGCTAGAGCTGCTCCTCTGATCCGCACAAGGTGTGAAAGGATTCAGTGACTCAGTGAGAGAGCGCTCTAATGATCATCTCCGAGAAAGAGGCAAGTTCCAAAAGCTGAAGTCCAATTTCCTCCGACGCGACAAAGGTGTGGTATGGGAACACAACACCCAAGTGCCTCTAAACTGCTTCGCCAGCAGAGGAAGAAGTTCCTGCGTCCCCAGTAAAGGCGTACGCGGAAGCTTAAAGAACGACAACAAGTTCCAACCCGGCTTCGGCAAGGTGAACTTCTTCAGCAAGAAGGAACAAAAGTTGAAGCCTGTGTAGCCGAAGCCAGCCAAGGCTGAGCGTGTTCCGGAACTGAACCGTGATGAACGAGCAGCAGAACCGTAACACTGGGGATACCACTTCCGGGAGGAGATGGTCTAGCCAAAACCTGCAAAAAGTGGTACACCACCAAAGGTGACTCTCGAACCGGAAGTAGGAAACCTCCTTCCTTCGTGGAACGGAAGTCTGACATCGACGACGGAGCAACCAAAGAGGAAGCCGCCAAAGCCGATGCACCCTCCGGGAAAAATCTGGAAATAACCTGCGTCGCAGCTTCGAGAGCAGCCAAGAGCTTCGACGGAAATCCAGAACGTGTCTGATCGCTGGCTAAAGACTGAGTATCAGAATAGTCAAGCTACGAACACGGGCCGAAGTCACAGTTGCTGGTGGTAGACTGATGAACGGGATGACCGGAAAACGGAAACCCATCCACCCGGAAACCGTCCTGACTCATCCCCTACTGTATGAGGGTAAGAGTGAACGGAGGAAACATCCGGAGCCACCAGAACTGAATAGGCAGTAGCCGCAACACCCAACCGGTGGAGTGAAGACTGCCCCGGCCGAGGCTGAAAGCCTAAATGCCCGTAGGCCAGCCGCTGTTCCTCACTCACCGACATCCGAGAGGAAGCGTCAGGAAGAGGAATAGTGTATCCTGACAGAGCCGGACATTTGGCGTCGTCGACAGCGATGGGACTCGACATGAAATGTTCAGGCCACTGAATATATACATATATATAGATACGGCTTCTCTGTGTGTGTGTGTGTTTGTGTGTGTGTGTTGGCAACACCTGTGGATTGTAGAGTTCTGTTTGTGATGTGGTCTAGCGGATTTGGTGTGTCTGTATGTTCAGGCCTTCCTTCGAGAAGCCATAACAGTTATTCTTAATCCCGTTTGAGTGGACTTCGCCTTCAAAGGTGATTGTGGTGTTTTGGTACTCGGTTACATTTGGCGTCGTCGACAGCGATGGGACTCGGCATGAAATGTTCAGGCCACTGAATCATTTTCGTGCTGTTCCCATTCCACCTGGGAGGGACCTAAGTTCATTCAAAGGGGGTCGAGTGTGACAGGGAGACTACCGTCGCCCTTCACAGCAGACTCTGCAGAGTTGTTCGCCTTAGAAGTTGTGGGCTTTCCTTGCATGTACCCGTAAGTTGTCCTTACTGTAAAAGTGAAAAGGTCGAATCAATTTATCATACCTGTCAAGTACTTTTGGCCTCTGACCATAGTAAATGGCATAAGAAACCATAGTTGGGGATCAAAAACCATAGTTAATGCGTGGATCAGGATGTGGTTAAACGCACAAATTCAACTTCTCACGCATACACACTAAACCAATCAGATTGTTTTTCGCAAACTAAAAGTAAAACA
Organism: Littorina saxatilis; assembly: GCF_037325665.1. Taxonomy (NCBI): domain Eukaryota; kingdom Metazoa; phylum Mollusca; class Gastropoda; order Littorinimorpha; family Littorinidae; genus Littorina; species Littorina saxatilis. The sequence continues at coordinate 36,332,602 of NC_090246.1, forward strand.
CATAAATTCCTTTCTACACAAATTGCTCTTTATTTACCACTACATGTAATACATTTGCACTGCACTCTTGTTCGTTCATTTTTTTTGTCACTTGTCACTTGTGTTCTTTGTTGTATTCATCTGTGCAAATCTTTGCTTTGTCAATCATGCTGCCAGTCACCTTAAAATCATGGCAGCATGCATCAGAGTTAATTTTGACCTGTAAGAAGGCAGTCAGTGTGTCAGCTCCCAGACTGTGATCCAGCACTTGAAGGTGTTGCAGGGTTTCACTGCCAAATGGAAATTTATTCAACATTTTCCTCACACAGGCCACGTAGAACTGGCGCACATCATGCCAGAACTTCTGTTGTGTGGCTGGTGCAAGCTCCTCCTCAGAAATGAATGAACGGCAGTCCATCTTTTTTTTAAATGCTGAAAATGCGTATGGTTTGAGGTATACGACGTAGGACCCAAAAAACACCGAAAAACCGTAAGAATTACGCAGAATGCGTAGGACTTGACAGGTATGATTTATAGCCACGCGAAAAATTCACTGTCATCTATCTCTATATATTCATAGATATACATACATATATATATATACGGCTTCTCTGTGTGTGTGTGTGTGTGTGTGTGTGGGCAACACCTGTGGATTGTAGAGTTCTGTTTGTGATATGGTCTGGCGGCTTTGGTGTGTCTGTATGTTCAGGCCTTCCTTCGAGAAGCCATAACAGTTATTCTCAATCCCGTGTGAGTGGACTTCGCCTTTAAAGGTGATTGTGGTGTTATGGCACTCGGTTACATTTGGCGTTACATTTGGCGTCGTCGACAGCAATGGGACTTGACATGAAATGTTCAGGCCACTGAATAATTTTCGTGCTGTTCCCATTCCACCTGGGTGGGACCTAAGTTCATTCAAAGGGGGTCGAGTGTGACAGGGAGACTACCGTCGCCCTTCACAGCAGACTCTGCAGAGTTGTTCGCCTTAGAAGTTGTGGGCTTTCCTTGCAGGTACCCGTAAGTTGTCCTCACTGTAAAAGTGCAAAGGTCGAATCTATTTATCGAAAAATCCACTGTCATCTATCTCTATATATTTATATATATAGCTAGATATATACGGCTTCTGTGTCTGTGTCTATGTGTGTGTGTGTGGAGGCAACACCTGTGGATTGTAGAGTTCTGTTTGTGATGGGGTCTAGCGGCTTTTGTCTGTCTGTATGTTCTGGCATTTGAGAAGCCATAACAGATAATATAGGGCTAAGAAATAAGCTCTAAAATTCTCAATCCCGTTTGACAGGACTTCGCCTTCAAAGGTGATTGTGGTGAACCGCCACGCTGTCTGTCTCTGTCTCGCGATTCACCACGGCGAAGCCGGGTATTCCTCTAGTTTCTATTTATCTCTATTCTTTCTAACTCTCTGAACGTGTTTTTAATCCAAACATATCATATCTATATGTTTTTGGAATCAGGAACGGACAAGGAATAAGATGAAATTGTTTTTAAATCGATTTCGAAAATTTAATTTTGATCATAATTTTTATATTTTTAATTTTTAGAGCTTGTTTTTAATCCGAATATAACATATTTATATGTTTTTGGAATCAGAAAATGATGAAGAATACGATAAACGTAATTTTGGATCGTTTTATAAAAAAATAATTTTAATTACAATTTTCAGATTTTTAATGACCAAAGTCATCAATTAATTTTTAAGCCTCCAAGCTGAAACGCAATACCAAAGTCCGGCCTTCGTCGAAGATTGCTTGGCCAAAATTTCAATCAATTTGATTGAAAAATGAGGGTGTGACAGTGCTGCTTCAACTTTTACAAAATGCCGGATATGACGTCATCAAAGTCATTTATCGAAAAAAAGAAAAAAAAGTCTGGGGATATCACACCCAGGAACTCTCATGAAAAATTTCAAAAAGATCGGTCCAGTAGTTTACTCTGAATCGCTCTACACACACACATACATACACCACGACCCTCGTCTCGATTCCCCCCTCTATGTTAAAACATTTAGTCAAAACTTGACTAAATGTAAAAAGGAAAGAGCTCACCAACTAATGAAGCAGAAGGCAAGTAAGACGGGTAAGTGGCCGGTGGGTGTCAAACAAACACCAAACAGCACAGCAACGAGAGAGCCAAAAAATCAACAACCTTCTCCTCAGAGCTGAAAAAGTCGTATGATCTTGACCATGTGTTGAGGAGCGGTAGCGACGTAGTACACACCAAGGGGAGGTAACTCCCCGGGTCTGGAGTCATTACCATGGCTCCATTTACACTTTTTGTGGTGGGGTTGCTTCCCTTTAAAATTGTTTAAGACGGGTAGCCTTTTCAGACCTTAGCATCCCACACTGCGTCAATGATATATGTGATTCGGAGTAAGAATATGTAATTTAATCTACTGTTAATAAATCTTCTGCATGCATGCCTTGCCTCAGTCAATACTTTACTCTTTAGCGGTCAGCATACATTCTAACATGGAAGACAAGTCAATTCTGGAAGAACTGGCAAATCTAGTTGTACCCAGTGAAAAAGATAACTGGAGCATCTCTTCAACAGTGACCTACCACAGAATGCAGTAATCAATCAACAGCGATGCCACTTGTGCTCCACCCTCTCTCCTAACCTAACCAACAGAGCACACCATCTCCCCGAACGCACACTGACAGCCCTTCTGCACTAGCACACTGCACCATCACTATCATTATTAAAGAGCAGTTTGTACTGACCAGCTGATCAGCCAGCAGCAGAACTGTCTTGAGGCTGAACTTGCGGGAGCAGAAGTTGAAGAGGTCCTCCAGGCTGGGGCCCAGCAGCTCCATCACCATCACGTTGTAGTCACCCTCCGCCCCACACCATTTGATTGTCGGGATACCCACTGAACATTACAGCCATCTTTTAATCAAACATCCACACCACAAGCTGACAAAGATGGATTTTACTAAACTGCATTTCCAGGGAGGAAAGCTAAACATTATTGAAATCAGCAAATGTATGCTTGAGGTTGACATGACCCTTATATTTTAAACTTCTTTCCTTCTTCTTGCAGTTGTGGAAATTGGAAAAATCTGTCAGGAAACAATCTTTCAAAGCTGGAATTCCTGGTTTTCTGATCAGAATTGTCATCCATGTATTTCTTTTCAGGAACAATACATCTTTGACCACCCCTCCCCCTTCCGATCATTCGATGATTCGCAGCCCTCAAATTAAAAATTAATCTGTAAGATTAAAAACCCCATCACATTTGAGCCAGACGTGAAAGACAGTCTAGCATAGAATGCAGGTCTGACCTGCTCAATCTGAACTAACTAGTATCAGGCACTGAAATTAAGTCACAGAGCTGTGTGTAATCGTTAAGTGTTAACAGCTGTGTGTGTGTGTGTATGGATGTTTGTGTCAGTTGTCACTGTGAATATAATGTGTGCACCTGTAAATCAATGATCTTACTCATAGCAACAGGGATTGAATCCTCAAAACAAAGTATGAGATGAGGGAGGGTGTCTGAAACTCACCTCCTCCCTGCATCATCCTGTAGATCTTGCTCTCTATGTGGAGCTGTGGGTGCTTTGTCTTGACACATTCTAATTTGATGGCTACCTCCTCTCCGTTGGAAATGTCTGTGCCTGGGATCAATACAGAGTGCATACATCATTACATGTATCGACAATAACACAGCTAGTGAAACTTAGTATATTCCCCCCCTGTGCACTGATGTGACAGGAAGGAAAAGGAAATAAAATATTTACTTTTTGTTTATGCCCCTACATTGTTGAAGTAAGACAAAGACTGAGTAAGAGACAGTACTTTAGCCTCTTGTGTCACTCATTCAGTGCCTTGATTAATCATTTTAAATGTCCCAACTGCAGCTAAGCATTGCTACATCATCACATTGCAATTTGTGCCAAAAACCGATCTGGAGATTTTGAAGATTTCATTCAGGACGATGACGCCCTATGGTTGGTTTATTATATAAAGGGAAGCAAGGGGTTAAAAACCGACGTCGACAGAGCCAATGAAGAATAAAATAGGATGTTTGGTGGCTTGTCGTCAGACCAGGTTTTTTTGTTGGTCTGAGTGGTAGCATATAAAAATAAAATATGAAAAGTCGTTGGCGTATGCGCAGAGTTTGCTTCTCAGGAAAAATATGATGTTCAATCAAAGCCTCCTTTAACTTTAAGTTAAAAAATTACTATCACATGCTCAGAGAGCATCCCTGCTGCTAGATATGGTTGTAGTTAGCGGCAAACGTGTTTGAGAAAGGACACCCAGAAGATTTTTGGATGCGACTCACGAGACCCGGAGAAAATGGCGGCCTTCGAGAGTTCCTGATTTGCACCACACGTTCTTTGTTCGAAATTGAATTGCACCTCACTTACTGTTTCTTTTGTTCTGCACCACAGATTCAACTAAGAAGTAACCTTTGTATTTATCCATCTGACTGTTTATTGTTGCTGTTGTTACGAGTTAACTTGACCTGTACGCTTGAGTATAGACTTGAGATTGACTGAGGCCGGATTCAGTGGTTGTGGCTTTTACTTTGACAATCCACGTTTCACCTGAAACTCAAACCCATTCATTACCTGTCACCTCTGTTACCAAGCTGGTTATGAATGAAAACTTGTGAAAATGATAACATGAACTTGTATCTGATCATCTACCAGTGTCCACATATTTATAATAATAATAATAATTCATACACATCAAGACCCACACTCGACTCAGTGACTCAAACTGACAGTCGTTGCTAGTAAATAAGTAATGCTACTGATTATGATCACAAAAATGAAGTGTCTCACTCTCAGCATCTTATCATAACAGACATTTTCAAATGTTCCCAGCTCATCATATTTCTGACAATGACAGGCACTAAAAGTGTAAACAATGACACTGACAGGAATAATACAGCATCATACTAGTACTAGTCATACTCATAGCTAATCGTTTAGACAATCAATGCTTCCATCAATGACATGTATCATCCAAATACATGCATTCCATTTATCTGCACAATGATGTCAAAAAGTTTGTACAGGCCACATTTTTGTTTGTTTGCTTAACGCCCAGCCGACCACGAAGGGCCATACCAGGGCGGTGCTGCTTTGACATATAACGTGCGCCACACACAAGACAGAAGTCGCAGCACAGGCTTCATGTCTCACCCAGTCACATTATTCTGACACCGGACCAACCAGTCCTAGCACTAACCCCATAATGCCAGACGCCAGGCGGAGCAGCCACTAGATTGCCAATTTTAAAGTCTTAGGTATGACCCGGCCGGGGTTCGAACCCACGACCTCCTAATCACGGGGCGGACGCCTTACCACTAGGCCAACCGTGCCGGTTAAGCCCGTCCTCAATTGAGCCTGTAGTTGACTACACGAAGCTTCGCGAAGTCTTTATACCAAAAACCCGCAGCTACGGCGTGGTACTTTGACCCAACATCGCTTCTCAAGTTTTGACATGCAAAGCTTTGCCGTAGCTCGCAACAAAGTTGTTGTTTTTTTGTAAGAAGAGTGCTTTTTGATTCAAGATGGACGACGAAATCAGACTCAATACCGTAGTGAAGAATGAATTTATCGACTTTGGTTGACCCAAAGTACAAGAACTAACCTCCTACCTGTATTATTTCATACTGCGATGCATTGACATGTTGAATGAAACTCGTGCTCAGTAAACGAAATAGAACACATAACTATGTGTTACAATTAACGTACGTCATCATCAAGTATGTAAAGTACAATTTGTGACGTAAAGTACTCAGAAAGAAGCACACCACGCGCTGGTCGAGACTACGCGCATGCGCTTTCTGGCTATTTGAGACGTCAAGACATGAAAAGATAACTCTTTTTCACCATAGTGCCTTCCCTGCCACATAAATACAACCAAGAGTGCCATGGCAAGGTAAACAAGCGTTCACTATTGTATTGATGTAATGACTGCTGATGAAGCAAGAAGTAGGATTGGCTCACCTCACACTCACAGAGTGCCATGAATCACCAGAGAACTACAAAGTATACATGGACTGATGGAAGTTGTCACTTGAGACAAATTCTTCAATAAAAATGCAAGGGTACATAGATCTTCCTTATTCCTGATCTTGCCAATAGTGGTTTTTTTCCCCCTTAACTGTTATTCTTGTTAAGAGTATAAGGCGAACCAGTCTAGTACTGTGGTACTGGTACTGTTTTATAATGTGTGATGTAAAAGACAACAACAATGGAAGTGTGAAAGCGCTGTCACACTGGTCTTAAAACCCATCATACTGACTGCTGTGACACACTCTCAAAACCTGGAGATATTAAACAAAAGCTGGAAGCGATACTGATCGGTGACCCTCATTCTCAGCTGATCTGGTATCAATCATTCAATCGTTTCAGTCACACCACAAAAAACACTATTTCGGTAATTTGACAGCCAAAACAACTTACCAAGATAAATATCTCCGAAAGAACCGCTTCCGATCTTCCTTCCCAGGCGGTACTTATTCCCGACCCGTAGCTCCATTGTTCTAAAAACAAAGAAAATATGTCCAAATTTAGCACAATGGACGGACCTGTCGACTGCAGAATTCCTACCTCAGCTCAACCGAACATAAACAAAATCTGCAAAGAACAGTAGGGTGAAACTTTGCACAAAAATCCCTACCTTCAACAGTCTTTGGCTCAAAAGAAGGCCCACATCAGTAAGGTATATAATCGAGGTATCCAGGAGGGACACTTTCAGGACCTCACAAAGCACCCCTACGGACAGATGCTGACGATAAAAGTTGGGTTGAATACTACTTCTCGGCGGCCATTATTTACTCAATGGTTGCCCGACACAGACTACGCAGGCGCCGGATAGCTATTTCCGGCGAGGAAGCCCGGATGATGGGCGTCTGCTTGACCCAAACGATGACCTTAGTAACAGCTGATCAAACAGTAAAAAGGCGAATATTGACGAAAACACTATGCACACGGAGACATCAGTCAACGTTCTTTTGTCTAATCTCGGCAACGACTGACTGACTTAGGCCATTAGATAAAGCAGCTGACGTTGACGCCTTGGCAGTGCGAGAGGTATTGCGGTCAGATTATCCGCGTCATTGGTTACGGCTTACGGGTATGCACACCGTGCTTGTTGTTAAGCATCCCCGGGTATTATTTGTTGACTACCCGGAGTAATCATCATTTCCCTGTAATTAGAAGTCAGCCTGTAACTTTTGACGGCACCCTTTTGGTAGCTAACGTTTTAGTTTGTGCAGATTCATCTTCATTGCCCTTTGCATGGTTTTTGATTTGCAATGTTGACTCCTCACCTTGGGTTCCAGTCGGTTAGATTTAGCCACAGTACAGTGGAACCCTCTGTTAAGACCCCTCCCCCCCAACAAAAAAAAAACCCAAAAAAAACCCACCCACCAACTTTAGACCTTCTCTCTGTGAAGACCTTACTTTTTGAGATGTTCTCTTCATATAGCCTCTGATCTATCCAGGTTTCCCCAATTGCTTCGTTTCCGGCTGATTTATGTGGAGCACATGATGCACACAAAAAATATTGGCGCAATGATCGCGGCGGCTTTCTTGACCGCCAAGGACGACTGCGCACGTTGTGAGACGTCATTCGTTAGACATCAATTGACAATACCTCCATTTGAACTAACCTTTTTTTAGGACTTGATTTCCTCAGATCTGTGTAGGTCTTAAAAGGGGGGTTCCACTGTACATCAACAGCATCAAGATATAGCTTTAAGCCCACAACGTAGTCACTATAGCCACGTTTCACCCACATTTCATCAACGACCTATAAGACACCTACTGCATCACTCGTAAGATGATTTTCAAAAATAAGTCTGTCAGGTTTGTATGGGTAGTGCACGCCTCATTCTGAAAGCACGAAAACGAGATCACGCAACACCACTTCTTCACACACTGCACTGGTTACCTATTCAAGCCCGCATTGACTACAAACTGTCCACCCGCTGCTTTAACTTCTTTTCTGGCTCGTCTCCTGCTTACTTCTCTGAACTCCTCACCGTCTATTCTCCAGCAAGACGACTCCGTGCCTCTTCTGACTGTCGCATCCTCACCATTCCACACACCAAAACCAAAACATACGGACAACGATCTTTTACTTTCTGCGCACCCACACAATGGAATTCTCTCCCCTTTCACATCTGCCACTCTGTCACCCCAAGCATTCAAACGAGCACTTAAAACGCACATCTTCAAGAAATACAACCCCTGATTTGTTTTCTCAGTCCATCAGTAGGCTACATGTAGTGTATTTGTTGTTTTAGTGATAATGTGATAATGTATATAAACATCTAGTGCTGTTTTCAGTATTGTTGATAACATGTTCTGTTTGATTAAGGATATTCAGCTAGTATTTCCTTGTTTTCACTACCTATTTTATTCATGTTTTTATTACTTAGTTAGTGGAAGAATCTTTTGTAATGTATGTTTGATGGTGTATGCTTTTAATCAAGCATTGCTGACTATGAATGTAGATGTAAATGCTTGTATAACTGTGTTTTAATTTTAAATGTGTCAAGCGCAAAGAGCATAACTGTAAAGTTATGATGTTGCGCTATATAAATGCTCATTTATTATAATTATTATTATTATTATTACCCTTGCTTTTGCTCGAACAAATATTGACATGTGCTTCCTGTACACATGTTGGAGACACACACCCTCGCAAATGGCTGGCCTCTGGGGAAACTTTCCCATGTGACATTACAGGCCAGTCACTATTTCCGGAATTTATCTATTGCAGAAAAATTGCAGGTTGAAAGTGCAAAATAGTGGGTTAAACAGCCTGAACCGCTTAGCCAATTGGTGTACACAAGTAACATTGAAACAGCTGCATCATCTGCACTAGTCTTGTTAAATAAAAAAAGATGCAACACTAACAGTGTGTCAGCGTTGCAATGACTGACAATGCCGGCTGAAACAGTCACTGAAAGAAGTGCATAGCCATCCGTGGATAGGTAGTTAGGGAGAGGGTGGTGTGTGTGTGTGTGTGTGTGGAGAGAGAGAGAGAGGGAGGGAGAGAGAGAGAGAGAGAGAGAGAGAGAGAGAGAGAGAGAGAGAGAGAGAGAGAGAGAGAGAGAGAGAGAGAGAGAGAGAGAGAACTGTGTTTTTCTGTGATATTGATTTTGTACTTCTGCGAATCATACACAATTCTGGATCAGTAACTGTCATTCCAAATTATTTTACAGTGCAAGTGTTAATTCCACTTGCATTGCATCAAGAGATATTCAGTGCTCAAGTACAGCAACGAACAGAAACACATACAATTAAACAATAAAGTAAAACAAAACATACACATAATATAGCATAAAAACAGCACACAAGACAGCCAACACATCATTAGTTTTATTGTTTTTTTATTTCAAGACTCGCTCTTACTCATGTTACCTTTCTAACAGGGTAAACACATCACAGTTATTCGAACACAAGCTGTAATTGCTTACACGTACACTCACTGACTTCCACCTTTCCACACAAAAACAGCCTTTAGTCACGCACACACACACACACACACACACACACACACACTAAAGTCAACATTATGCACTTTTAACTATGAATTCTCAACAGCTCTTGCTCTAAGCAAAGCTTCAAAGTCCGGTGTGATGATCATCTTTTGCTTCACGTGGCCCAGCATTGTCATTTGACGGTTGCCTTCATCTGTTCGCACTGAAACCACCTCCTGAAAAACACAAGATTGTATGGCACTATAATGAAAAGAGAAAAAGTTTTGTATCTTCTATTACTGCATTAGTCATAACAGCGAGGCATTTGAAGACAAGCAACTTCATTCACATCTTCTGTGTATAGCTTTATGTTTGTTTGTAATGTCACTTTAATTGCCACTCCTTGGTAATAAGTAACTAACTCAGATCACATACCAAACACAACCATACCAACAAATTACACCCTCGAACAGCTTAGAAACCACGAACTAAAACAGTTATTATACCACTTCATCTTTCTGCAATGGGACACTCCAACCGGCACGGTTGGCCTCGTGGTAAGGCGTCCGCCCCGTGATCGGGAGGTTGTGGGTTCGAACCCCAGCCGGGTCATACCTAAGACTTTAAAATTGGCAATCTAGTGGCTGCTCCGCCTGGCGTCTGGCATTATGGGGTTAGTGCTAGGACTGGTTGGTCCGGTGTCAGAATAATGTGACTGGGTGAGACATGAAGCCTGTGCTGCGACTTCTGTCTTGTGTGTGGCGCACGTTATATGCCAAAGCAGCACCGCCCTGATATGGCCCTTCGTGGTCGGCTGGGCGTTAAGCACAACAAAAAAAAAAAAAAAAAAAACTCCACTGAATACAACACTTGAGTGCATCAGGCAACTCTAACATAAGAGTTCCATGGTTGAGAGAAAAAAACTTGAAACTTTTCAAATCACCCGAGTCATTCTGAGCTCCTACACTCTCCACCATCCCCATCCAAGAGATAAGTTGTTATCAGGTGACATGATTTACAGTGGTACCTGGGACGGAAGGACCCCCCCCCCCCCCCCCCCCCCCCCCCCCCCACTTCCTGACGAGAGGACTCCTCCAAATAAAGGATGGCTTGATCCTTTTATCTATTATCTTGACTAAAATATACCTGTCATGATAGGCTACCTGGAATATCAGGACCCTTTGCGATAGTCCCAAGGGTGTCCTTTCATCATATTTTAATGTTATGTTTTAGTCGTCCGCTTGTCGTCTTCATGTTTATGCGCCACCAATGTAATTTCTCAGATTGAGATAATACAGTTGATTTGATTTGATTTGATTGAGGTACCACTGTAGTGCCTTACACATCAAGAAAGCATTTACACATTTTAACAACTTATTTTTTTAATATTGCAAGTAGTGTTACACAAGAAATGCCTGACCTGCAGGAAAGAAGATGGAACACCCATTGAAACATCAAGGACAATGTTTCCCAGGACCAGTTCAGTTTTCCCTGATTTCCGCACTCTCAGTTTCCCAAGATACCCCTCTGAAAAATCTTGCAAAGAGCACTTGACAGGTTTCTGCAATCAGAAAAATATGACATCATAAACATTGTGTGAATCATTTGGCAGTGTCTGTATCAATAAGTTGTCTGTAGACATGCAAAGTCAAGAATTTTTGGGACACAAGTGAACAATCCTTTGACAGGTTTTAAAACTTTTTCCGGATTATTGCATAACTTCTGCACAACTACAAGTACCTGTAACAATCCCAAATTTTAAAAGCAATCCACCAAGTCATTGGTGAAATACAGCGTTTTTTGTCATGATACCCCTCAAAATTGTGTAAAAAAAGTCCCGCTTTTAACCGCTCATGCGATCGACACCTGCATCAGCAGGAAAAGCATAGCACACAAAATATGCAAGCTAGCTAAACAAAACAACATGTTCTGGGTAGATAATTGATTCAAATTTCTTCTTGTATGCAAAAGTTGCAAAGTTTTGCCTATTGTGATTTGTTGATTTTTTTTAATGGTCCCTTCCGTTTTGTCTGGTCGATTTTGAGGGTACCCTTATTTGAGCGGCGGTCACATAATCCCTGTAATAGTAATCTTTAATCCGAAAGGTGATCCAGAAATTCTAGTGAACAGCCTTAACTTGCATAGAAAATTTGAATGAAAGACGGGAATTAATGCTGCGAAATTTGTCGAAACTAATTTTTGGCTAAGTGTGTATAACACAGGAAATGTCTGTTTATATACACTGAGCCAAAAAAGTTAAGGATATTTTTTCAGTGGTATAGCCCAGATGTTAAACAGCAGGTTTTTGGTCAGAAATATATGTGTATTTGAAGATCAGTCTTTTTTCTGCTCAAAAATGTGTTTCTGGAATCTGAGCAATATTTGGGTATGACGTCAGAGGTTCGTGACCACACCTGCCCTCAAAATTGGCGTTTTTTGATGGCATGATTCACTTTCAACTGTCAAAACGGTAACTTAAACTGAATGATATTTTACATTTTTTACACCAAAAAGTTTATTTGGTGTCCTACCTAACAAGTCATACACATTTCGTTCAAATCCGCCGCGCAGTCAGGCTGATCCAGCGTGTAAAGAAGAGCGACCACAATCCTGAAAAACGGCAAAAAATCGAAGGTTTTTATGGTGTTTTTGCTGGGTAGATGCAGTTGATATGTTATCATTCTGTGAAATTTGGCGAGGCTGCTATTTGTAGTTTTAGATTTATTGCATATCAACTGCAGCTACCCAGCAAAAACACGACAAAAACCCTGGATTTGTTGCTGTTTTTCAGGATTGTGGTCGCTCTCTTTTACACGCTAGATCAGCCTGACTTAGCGACGGATTTGAACGAAATGTGCATGAACTGTTAGGTAAGACACCAAATAAACTTTTGGATGTAAAAAAATGTAAAATATCATTCAGTTTAAGACACTGTTTCAACGGTTGAAAGTGAATCATGCGGTCAAAAAACGCCATTTTTGAGGGTATGCGTGGTTACGGACCTGTGACGTCATACCAAAATATTACTCAGATTCCAGAAACACATTTTTGAGCAGAAGAAAGACTGATCTTCAAATACACGTATATTTCTGACCAAAAAACTGCTGTTTAACATCTGGGCTATACCACTGAAAAAATATCCTAAACTTTTTGGGCTCAGTGTATGTATTCAATCATCACCTCTCCACCCACATCCTCCCCCCCACCCCTCACCCCCCCTACGCAATCACCATTTTTTTTCTCCCCCCTTCTCACCCCATCAACATTTCCTTCTGCCCCCCCTTACCTTATCTTTGTCCCCACTGTCATCTTTGTTGGCTGTACTTGGCGCCGTTACGTCTTCTTCCTGTGTGGCTGGCACTCCCGGCAACACGACAGGTAACTGCATGAACAACATCTCTTCTTTGTCTGCAACAAATACAGAGACTTTACAAACTTCCACCTCAGTTGACAGTGATCACTGTTCGGTTCACATATGCACTGTCTCTGTGTACGATTGAGACATTCGGAAACTGACGCGGAACTTGCTATGTCGGGTTAAGGATGGAAACAGTGAACTGTCCCAAAGATTTGTACATTAGACTACGTTTATTGTTTTCAAAATTGTTTTCCTCTCCCCCAACCTCCCCAGTGCAATGAACTACGAAGTTTTGGCGATTAAACTATCTAAGTTCAGAGCTCTGCAACAAATACACAGATAGTGTCATATCTAATCCCTGGTGCCTTCAGTCCCGTATAGCCATATCGGTTGAATGGACATAAAAAAACAAGAACCAACCATCTCTGGTGCCCTCAGCAATATTTACCATGGATTTTGCTGAACTTGCAACAAGCTCAGCACTTCAAGTTAACAATTTGCTGACATACAAGAAAAAAAAGGTAACATCTGACAACTTTGTTGCTGCCAAGAACATAAACTTGGTGGCACCCCTTCCAGCCAAATTGGACACGCCCAGACAGGTATTCAAACAGACATGAGTCTCAAACACAAGTCTCAAATCTGACACACCATCCATGAGCCTCAAAAAGGATTAAGTCAGACAGACATGAGTCACACATAAGTCAAAGACAGACAGTCTCAAACTTCCGAATACCTGACATTTTCGCCTTCCTCAGTAGCTCTGCACAGGTGACTATGTCTGAATCAATGTCCGGTGTGACACGACCAGTGAATGTTGAATCCGTCAGCGCTGTGTTGCTGGTGCTCGGGCCATCTGTTTCTTTTTTGATGTCTACTGTAAGAAAAAGACAAACACAAAACTACATGAACAGAATGATCATACTTTTTAGTTTATTATTTCAGTGATGGATGATTCAAGTCGCTCCCAAATTCCTCCCGGTGAAAAGCTAGCAGCAACAAGAGCTGTGCTACCCAGGTGTGTGTGTGTGTGTGTGTGTGTTAAGTTACAATAATTAAGCCACCAGTACTTCTTGTAGAATGACTGCATTTTTTAAAAACTTGCAACGGAGGGGACACTGGGGTGGGACAAGGATACAGTATCTGAGTCATCCCATAAGGTTGACTCTTATTTGCCCTGGCCTGGATTCAAACTCATGACCGTAGGATCAAAAGTCTATTGCTCTTCCAAGTGAGCTACCACACCCCCACTTGCACGGTATACCTATTGAAAGCTGCAGACTTGTCCGATATGTACTTTGAGTTTGACAGAATTTTCATGCAAATGTGTCCAGAGTAAACTTTGTGACAAAAGCATACAGTGTGAAAAAAAAAGTTAATACATCCTCTAATATACCTTCCATTTCTGCATCCTCTGCGACTTCCTTTGGCTCCTCTTTCTTGACTTCAGCTTTGACTGACGCATACATAGGCATGGTCACAGGCACCATGTTCGGATCTTCATCAGGGCCGTCAGCAATGAACTTGAAAAATGCCAATGCAAACTTTAAACCATTCAACTCTTAATGAAAGCATTAAATACATTTTGTTGTTGTTGTGTGTGTTTACAATTTGCAGTGGGGAAAAAAGGCGAATATATTACATTTTTCCATAATTTCCAATCTTGATGGCAGTTAAACTGCAGACAACACGTTAAAAAAACACACACATGCTCTCTCACTTTAAAACATAATGCCTTTAAAGATAGCTTACATTTAAAAATGAAGCCCCACATACAAAATGCAAATAGTGCTTAATGCTTTTTTTACAGCTGAAAAGAGCAGTTATCTCCTCCCAAAAAGTCACGCAAATCTCTTTAAAAAAAAAAGTTCAAATCGAATTGGTAACTTACATTGTCTCGCATTAAACTGTCAAGTGAATGGCTGCTCTTCTCAGCGCCAAGACGAGAGTGCTCTGATTTGATGCGAGGACCAGAACCTCCTCTGCTTCCACCTCCTCCTCCTCCCCCTCCACCTCCGAATCGCCCACCGCCACCACCACCACCACCCCAACCTCCCTCTCCATCAAAGTCTCTGCCTCTACCTGTAAGTAGGACGAGTAAAGGGAGTTTTCAATTCATCTCCAGACCTGGCAAAATTATTTTTGAAAACATTTCCTCTAGTTCTTAAATGAGAGAATATAATTTCATCTGATCTGATAATGCGCTCAGTACTTAATTATTAATTTTCACTACCGCCTCAGCTCAACACTAAAATAGTGACTCAAAAGTTGCATCATAAACTTTAAATGTGTCCGAAATGTGGAAACCAAATGTTGTTTGAAGAGCTAGCTGCATAATTCATGAACACAATTTTTAAAACTATCTCATCCAAAAGTTGGCCAATGATTCACGAAGGGAGACGAACGTACCTTTGTTTTGATGTGCAGCAGGACCTTGTTCAAAGTTAGAATGGATCTGGATGAGGTTGTCTTCACCCCTCCCCCTTCCTCGACCACGCCCACCTCGGCCCCTCCCTCTCCCTCTCTTATCCTTGTGTTTGCCACCCCTCTGATTGCCATCTGTTTGGTCCCTGCTCCTGGGAAACATTCAGAAAAAAATTAAATCAATCCAATTCAATCTACACAAATACATTTATCAACACTCACTCCTGAAATAACCCAGCATTAAAGAGGGTCCCAAAGGGTTTAAAATCGTGATCGTGATTGGCGTTTTTTTGACCTTTCTGTGACCGTGATTGCCGAAATTTCCATTTCTGTGATCGTGATGGGACTTTGCCCGTGATCCGTGATGACAAAAAAAATCAAGTCTCGTGATCGTGATCGTCATTTGTTTTCGTGATCGTGATGGGCATTATTGCAAAGCATTTTATTTTCAACGTACATTTTTCACAGCTGTATTACTCTATGATCCTCTATTCGTCAAGGTGTTTGTGATCGTGAAAACAAAAATCAAGGTAACTGTGATCGTGAAAGCTAAAATTTCCCTTCCCGTGATCGTGATGATACCCCCCCTTTGGGACCCTCATTAAACACACACACACACACACACACTCACAAATTAGACATATATATAAACTGATTTCTGTCCATACTGCAAACACAGACACTCACACACTCTCCCTCTTGCGAATACACTGCACATGCACAAAGACATGCATGCCCTAAGTATTATATATCATAACAGAGGACCTAGGGGTTAGTTTCACTGGCATTATGTTCATAAGCGCTAGCTGCAACACAGCTAGCACTGGAGTTGGGAAACAAATTTGCATGCAGAGAAAACTGATTTTATCTGCATGGCAAAAAATAACAAGTCGCGTAAGGCGAAAATACAATATTTAGTCAAGTAGCTGTCGAACTCACAGAATGAAACTGAACGCAACGCAACGCAGCAAGACCGTATACTCGTAGCATCGTCACTCCACCGCCCGTGGCAAAGGCAGTGCACGTGGAATTGACAAGAAGAGCGGGGTATTCGTTGCGCTAAGAAGGATAGCACGCTTTTCTGTACCTCTCTTTGTTTTAACTTTCTGAGCGTGTTTTTAATCCAAACATATCATATCTATATATTTTTGGAATCAGGAACCGACAAGGAATAAGATGAAAGTGTTTTTAAATTGATTTCGAAAAAAAAATTTTGATAATAATTTTTATATATTTAATTTTCAGAGCTTGTTTTTAATCCGAATATAACATATTTATATGTTTTTGGAATCAGCAAATGATGGAGAATAAGATAAACGTAAATTTGGATCGTTTTATAAATTTTTATTTTTTTTTACAATTTTCCGATTTTTAATGACCAAAGTCATTAATTAATTTTTAAGCCACCAAGCTGAAATGCAATACCGAACCCCGGGCTTCGTCGAAGAGTACTTGACCAAACTTTCAACCAATTTGGTTGAAAAATGAGGGCGTGACAGTGCCGCCTCAACTTTCACGAAAAGCCGGATATGACGTCATCAAAGACATTTATCCAAAAAATGAAAAAAACGTTCGGGGATTTCATACCCAGGAACTCTCATGTCAAATTTCATAAAGATCGGTCCAGTAGTTTAGTCTGAATCGCTCTACACACACACACAGACACACAGACACACGCACATACACCACGACCCTCGTTTCGATTCCCCCTCGATGTTAAAATATTTAGTCAAAACTTGACTAAATATAAAAAGTGTAAAACCAAGTGCACTGCATAATGCCTAGGGGGGTTGAAAACTTGTAAAAAATAAAGTAAACTTCATTTTTCAGTAGAAGAACTCTTCAGCACACACTGTCACACACATGTCGACATGTTGAAAATATACAACAATGTGATTCTGTTGGTCTGTTCAAGCGACATTTCACAGCTTTTGATATTTCAATTCCACCATATTACTATTCCCCAAATCGCAAAACTGAAGTTTTGCATTGCAGGTTAAGACTTGGAATGAGTGATTTACAATATGATATGTTTAATCGCCACCTAGTAAACAACCCGGAATGTTCTTGTGGTTATTTTGCTGAAACTGTTCATCACTATTTGCTATCATGTCCCCTGTTTAATGATGCAAGAACTGCAACAATTGGTACATTAGCTCCAGAATTTGTTAATATTGACACACTCCTGACAGGTGATTCAAACATTTCCATATTTGAAAATAGTGCTATTTTTGTTGCTGTCCAAAGCTATATTGAGAAATCAAACCGCTTTGGGACACCTTAGTTCGATGTTGGTGTGGGTTTTTCTAAATATATTACTTGGGGCCCATCTTTTTTTGAAATTTTGTTGTCTTTCGTTCTCGTTTTGTAATTGTTTTCGGTATTGACACAGATTGTGATCGATAATTCAAACTAAGTTTTCCTTGCTGTTTTTCTCCTTTTCTTTTTTTTCCTTTTTTTTAATTTTTTTTTTTTTAAAAATATTTTGTTGTTGTTGTCTTATCTCTTTTTTCAAAAATGTGTCACATTGATCATAATCCGCCATGAAATTTCAGGAATGTTTATGTGAGCACTTACCATAAGTTTTAAACTTGTTGTGCTCCTTCTTAATGATGTTGTTATATTATCATGTGTCTGTTTACGAATAAAATACTGTTTAAAGGACATGTCGACATGCTATAAAAATGAGCGTATTGTGAGCATATATATATAGATATATATATATCTATCTATCTCTATATACGGTTTGTGTGTGTGTGTCTGTCTGTCTGTCTGTCACTTCGCGATGCACGGCCAAAGTTCTCGATGGATCTGCTTCAAATTTGGTGGGCATATTCAGGTAGACCCCGGACACAATCTGGTCGATGAAAATGTTCAACACGTGCTCTAAGCGCGCCGCGGTGAACCGAATTTGGTTTTTCTGTAGATCCATTTCCAGTAACTCTTCCTTATCTTCTCCAGTGTTTTGTGCGTTTATCTCCCTTCCTTCGTGTGGCGTCAATCACGTCAACACGTGCTCTAACCCGGCGAACCGCCACGCTGCATACACCGTCTCGCGATCATCCCGGCGAAGCCGGTGCGAAACGCCACGCTGCATACTCTGTCTCGCGATCCACCTGGCGAAGCGGGTAATCATCTAGTATCTATTTATATATACGACTTGTGTCTGTGTGTCTGTGTGTCTGTGTGTGAGTTCGCGATGCACGGCCAAAGTTCTCGATGGATCTGCTTCAAATTTGGTGGGCATATTCCGGTAGACCCGGGACAGGACACAACCTGGTCGATATTTCAACACGTGCTCTCAGCGCGCAGCGCTGAACCGATTTTGGTTCCACCTCAGCTATTTTGGTTCCACCTCAGCTACCCGGGCCCCCATACCGACACACCAAAGCCAAAGTTCTTGGTGGATCTTTTTCAAATTTGGACACCGTATTCAGCTACACCCCGGACACAATATCATCGATGAGATATTTCAACACGTGCTCTCAGCGCGCAGCGCTGAACCGATTTTGGTTTTTGTGTTCATTTCACCATTATAAGTAACTCTTCCTTATCTTCTCATCTTCTCCAGGTTTTCAGCGTTTACCTCCCTTCCTTCGTATGGTGCACTATAGTATGAGTGGGGTGTCTTCGGATATTCCCGGCGTTCTGTTACTATTTTTAGAAGGTCACCGCAGTGTCCAGAACGTAAATTGGACCCGTAAATTATCCTCACTGTAAAAGTGCAAAGGTCGAATCAATTTATAGCCACGCGAAAAATACACTGTCATCTATCTCTCTATAGATACGGCTTCTCTGTGTTTGTGTGTGTGTGTGTGTGTGTGTGTGTGTGTCTCTCTATGTGAGCAACACCTGGGGATTGTTCAGTTCTGTTTGTGATGTGGTCTGGCGGCTTTTGTGTATTTGTATGTACTGGCCTTCCTTTGAAAAGCCATAACAGTTCAAAAGGGCTTACAGATAAGCTATAAATTGCTCAATCCTGTTTGAGTGGAGTTCGCCTCCAAAGGTGATTAACACGGTTACATTCGTCGACAAGGATGGGACTCGATATGGTCAGGAATGGCATTATGGCCACTGAATCATTTTCGTGCTGTTCCCATTCCACGAATCTGGGAGGGACCTAAGCTTGGCGGGTCCATTGTTCGGACCCGGCGAAGCCGGCGTACGGCTCTAAGTACTTCTTCCCGGCGAAGCCGGCTACCCGGCGAAGCGGGTATTCATTCTAGTATATATATATATATCCATACACACACAATCACACACAACTCACTCTTCTCTTGTGGCGGACTTTTCTCTGTGAACAGGAATATTTGGAGCAAACACTTTCTTTTTAACACCACCAAGAGTCAAATCTCTTGGGCCACGTAGTGATGGTAATCTGAAAGTAGAAGAATTAAACAACCAGAAAATAAGTTACCCATCTTTGTGAGTGAAGCATTGTTTTATAGTAGAATCAAGAAAAACAAGAGGCGAAGCCTTCAAGGCTCACGTAAGAAATCAACAAACAGTAACACAAACTCAATCACTCCGTCACACATGTATACACACACACAGTAAGCATAGGTGACACGGTGCAAGAGTGCGAGACACTTGATCTAGATCTGTCTGTCTGTAGCCTACTTACGGGGACACGACTGCCTGAGATGGCCAGATCGACACTGCGCTTTCGACAGCGCTGCGCTTCCTCGCGCAGACACTGGAAACACGCTGTGCAGATTAACCTGTAGGAAATCTTCTTTGGTATCTTCTTTATCTATTTTTCTGGAGCTACGAAACCGAACAATGTAAAATCGTCTTCTCCGAATCGGCGAACTGCAGCTCGGTGATAACTATATCTATACCACAATCCTTCACGCGATCTGACCTAACCTTGACCCCTGACCTTGTCTACATACCACACACGACACAAACCAGTCACCTGTTTTTACCCCCCCAAAACCCCCCACCACCCGTTTTCTTTGGATACACACTTTAACTACATACGTGCCGACAAAATGTTGATCATTGCTTCAATACTTTGAAGCTGTTGCTTAAATAATAACCAGGTAAAATTAGTATTTTGGTGTTCAGTCAAATGTTAAAGTTTCTACCACAGACATACATACACGTACATACATACATACACACATACGCACGCACGCACGCACAGACAGACTAAAGTTAGCATCGCATAGGCTACACTTACGTGAGCCAAAAAGTGTTTTTGCAAGATGCTATAAACTTGTAATTCCAATCTATAGATATATACATGGGTGCAACCTGGAAAATTCCCAAAACCGGCAAAAGTTGGGGTCCAGCTTTTTTAGTATTTAAAATGCCAAAAAAAACCTCTCCTGGAACAAAAACATCGGCAGCCAATGAAACCAAAAACCGGCTGCCGGCGTGTAGCCGGCAGAGTTGCACCCATGTATATATAATCAAATATGATATAGATATTATATATCTACTGGAGAGGAAAACTGGTCTTCAATTACAAATGTATAAGCAGTAATTCAGGTTACAATGGCTTTCACTGTAGGTCTTGTACTCGGGAATATATCCTGGGATTTAGATAGTTATAGCTTGCATACATACATGTGTATGGGTGTGGTGCATAATGTATGTGTGTTCATGTGTGTGTGTGTGTTTATGTGTGTGTTACTACCATATATGCGTGTGTTTTTTTGTTTTATGTGTGTGAGCATGAGTGCCTTGGGTCATAAAATATTTGTTGTTTTGTGTCTTGTTTTCCCATAAATTAATTGTAACAAAAACAAAGCAAATTATTTTTGCTACATGGTGAGCTTAAATTAATTGTAACAAAAACAAAGCAAATTATTTTTGCTATAGTATATATATATACCTGGCTCCTTTCCCTGCTGGTGCACCACGCCTGTCTATCAAGCCCCGAGGGAGATCCGGAGGCTTTCCATCACCTGATCCAGAAGCCATTCCTTCCACTTTCAGATTGGCAGATCTGCAACTATAGTACAGTGAAACCCGGCTATATTGAAGTGGCACGGGACCCGGGAAGACCTTTAATATAGCCGGAACTTCAATATAGGCAATTCTCGGTTATATTGAATTTCCCTCCTCGTTCCTTAATTCAGAAATTCAATATAACCAAACTTTTTTTCCCTATACGTTCTCATTTCCGTGTCCACACATTGCGTTTGATGTGAGATATATTCCCATTAATCTTTCACCTGTTGGCTGTTGTTCTTCGAGCCTCCTTGCTTTTTTCTGCACACACACACACGCCCCCCCCCCCCCCCCCCCCCCCTACACACACATTCCATATTCCTCAGCTACTTTTCTTTTTTTGCAGCCAGTTTCCAGCTTCTGAATAAGCTCGATTTATCTTTTGTCAGACTCACCCTTTTTTACATTAAGTCAAGTTTTGACTAAATGTTTTAACATAGAGGGGGAATCGAGACGAGGGTCGTGGTGTGTGTGTGTGTGTGTGTCTGTCTGTCTGTCTGTGCGCGTGTGTGTGTGTGTAGAGCGATTCAGAGTGAACTACTGGACCGATCTTTATGAAATTTTACATGAGAGTTCCTGGGTATTATATCGCCGGCCGTTTTTTTCATTTTTTGGATAAATGTCTTTGATGACGTCATATCCGGCATTTTGTAAAAGTGGAGGCGGCACTGCCACACCCTCATTTTTCAATCAAATGAAATTTTGGCCAAGCAATCTTCGACGAAGGCCGCACTTTGGTATTGCATTTCAGCTCAGAGGCTTAAAAATTCATTAATGACTTTGGTCATTAAAAATCTGAAAATTGTAATTAAAATTATGTTTTTATAAAATGATCCAAATTTACGTTTATCTTAGTCTTCATCATTGTATGATTCCAAAAACATATAAATATGTTATATTCGGATTAAAAACAAGCTCTACAAATTAAAAATATAAAAATTATGATTAAAAATAAATTTCCGAAATCGATTTAAAAACAATTTCATCTTATTCCTTGTCGGTTCCTGATTACAAAAACATATAGATATGATATGTTTGGATTAAAAACACCCTCAGAAAGTTAAAGCGAAGAGAGGTACAGAAAAGCGTGCTTTGCAGCACAGCCCAACCACTACCGCGCTAAACAGGCTCGTTAATTTCACTGCCTTTTGTACGAGCGGCGGACTACGGTCATTGTGAAAACAATGCAGTGCGTTCAGTTTCATTCTGTGAGTTCGACAGCTTGACTAAATGTTGTCATTTCGCCTTTCGCGACTTGTTTATTTTGCAGCCATTTTTGCTAGTGTACAAAGGGAAACTACTCGCATGAACAAGAGAAATTAAGTCGGGGAGATCTACGCACCACAAGAATACATGGCGTAGCTGTCAGAGACCCGCGGCATTGTTAGACTGTAATTGTTATCAGAGACCTCCTGACTCGAAAGTTGATGCTGATCTGGCCTCTCCCCTTCCTCAACTGATTGCGCTGACAGAGGCGTGTCATATCATTCGGCGCCCGCGCAGTCATTGTTCTTAAAAATAAAAAGTTAAACAAATCTTTGGAGCAAACATTTAATATAGCCAGGTAAAAACGTCCCGTGGGCTAAAAAAATTTTTCAATATGGCCGGGATTTCAATATAGCCGACTTCAACGTAGCCAACATTTTTGAACAAAGACAAAGTAGAGCTTCAGCCGGGACCTGAAAATTCTTCAATATAGCCGGGATTTCAATATAGCCTACTTCAATATAGCCGGGTTTCACTGTACAAGGAAGATACATTTGATTTACAAGACAAGAGAAAGCTGGGTTGGATGCATTTCACTGCATTTTGTTTGTTTGTTTGCTTAACGCCCAGCCGACCACGAAGGGCCATATCAGGGCGGTGCTGCTTTGACATATAACGTGCGCCACACACAAGACAGAAGTCGCAGCACAGGCTAATTCATGTCTCACCCAGTCACATTATTCTGACACCGGACCAACCAGTCCTAGCACTAACCCCATAATGCCAGACGCCAGGCGGAGCAGCCACTAGATTGCCAATTTTAAAGTCTTAGGTATGACCCGGCCGGGGTTCGAACCCACGACCTCCCGATCACGGGGCGGACGCCTTACCACTAGGCCAACCGTGCCGGTTTTCACTGCATTATTTTGTAGTAGACATTGAGTTGAATACAGAGCAAAACTATTTTGATACAACACATTTGTCAATTCAAATCAGTATTCACAAAGAGTGCTAACTTCACCCCCCCTCCCCCACCCCCCGCCGTCAGCCCCATAGAGCAGATTGAAGTGACCACAGCTGGAGTAGCTAAACTGCTACGTGACCTCAACCCCGCCAAAGCCCCAGGCCCCGACAGCATACCCAACCTGGTCCTAAAGACCTGCGCCGACCAGATTGCACCTGCTCTCTGTGCAATCTTCCAGAGACCCCTGGATAGTGGTTCTCTCCCTTCCGACTGGCTCCAGGCCAACATCTCCTGTGTATTCAAAAATCGCCACCTCCCCGCGAACTACCGTCCCATCTCCCTCACTTCCATCCCTTGCAAACTCCTAGAACATATTATATATGCCGCCACATCTTCACACATCTCGACTCGCATAACATCCTCACGCATCTAAACCATGGTTTCCGTTCTGGATTCTCGTGTGAAACCCAACTTCTCACCACAACCCACGACCTCTTGACCACCTTCGACCAAAGAAAACAAGTAGATGTCGCTGTGCTTGATTTTTCTAAAGCGTTCGACACTGTTCCCCACCCCCACCTTCTCCACAAACTCTCCTGTTATGGCATAAACGGCCCCCCACTCAACTGGCTCACGTCGTTCCTCACTAAGCGCTCCATGAAAGTTGTACTCGAGGGTACTTCATCCGAATCAACTACAGTAGACTCTGGCGTCCCGCAGGGGACGGTGCTCGGCCCACTACTCTTCCTTGTCCATATTAACGACCTGCCAGCCTCCGTATCGTCCCACGTTTGCTTGTTTGCCGACGACTGCCTGCTCTATAGGGAAATAAACTCCTTCACGGATCACCAATCCCTGCAACAAGACCTTAGACACCTCGAAGAGTGGGCGGTTACCTGGGGCATGCGCTTCAACGTCTCTAAATGCTATATCCTCAGTATAAACAAGAAGAGCAAACGCTCGATCGAGTCACTTTCGCAGTTCTGAATATTATATGAGGCATCAGATGGACAGGAAGAAATTGCTATTCACAACACAATACAGATGTAAATAATTTGATGTAAAGAATAATCCTATAAAGTTTGAATCAAATCCGATGAATAGTTTCAGAGATATGATATTTCAATTTTTTTCCTTCAAGACATACCTGTGACCTTGAAAAAGGTCAAAGGTCACCAAAGCAGACGTCAAAGTGTAGAGGTCACTGGGAGTCACGTTCACATAAAATTTGAGCCCGGTCACTTTTATAGTTTCCGAGAAAAGCCCAACGTTAAGTTGTGTGTTGCCGAACAGAAAAGGCTAGTTATCTCCCTTGTTTTTCTGATAACGTTCGTAAAAGGCTACAGATGTAAATACTTTGATGTAAAGAATAATCCTACAAAGTTTCAATCACATCCGATGAACTTTGTCAAAGATATAAAATGTCTAATTTTTCCTTTGACGCTGACCTGTGACCTTGAAAAAGGTCAAAGGTCAACGAAACCATCGTTAAAGTGTAGAGGTCATTGGAGGTCACGACTAAACAAAATATGAGCCGGATCGCTTTGATAGTTTCCGAGAAAAGTCCAACGTTAAGGTGGTGTCTACGGACGGCCGGCCGGCCGGCCGGACGGCCGGCCGGACAGACTAACACTGACCGATTACATAGAGTCACTTTTTCTCAAGTGACTCAACAAATCCTCCGACTTCTACTACCAACTGGACAACAGCATCCTCCAAAACGTTAGATCCACACCCTACCTTGGCATTCTCCTCTCAGACGACATGAAATGGAGCCCCCACATTTCTTCTATCATTAAAAAACCAAACTGCACCCTTGGCTTTCTCCGCCGCAACCTCCAACGCTGCCCGCCTCGTTGCCGTCAGCAGGCCTACCTCTCCCTTGTGCGTCCCCTCCTGGAGTATGGGGCGGTTGTCTGGGACCCCTACCTGAAGAAAGACATTGACTGCATCGAACGCGTACAACGCAAAGCGTCGAGGTTTATCACAGGCGACTTCAGGTCGTCGACCCCCGGCAGCGTCACCAGACTCCTAGAGAAAACTGGACTCCAACCTCTGCAACAGCGACGTCAACAACTCCGTCTGACGTTCTTCTATAGGGTGGTTGAGGGGCTGGTACCGGCACTACCATCACACCAGTTCTTAACTGAGCAGAAGCAAGGCCGTAAAATCAGGCCAGTGAGACACTCTGACCATCACACATCCAACATCGTCTCACAGTATTCAAGAAACAATTCTAGACCCTATTCAGTGCCCCAAGGCCGCACTGATCAGTTTAGGAACTCCTTTTTTGTGAAGACGGCACAAGACTGGAATCTACTTGAGGACAATATTGTAACCTCCAAAAGCATTGGCATCTTTAAAGCCAAGCTAGCATGCAGCCGTCCACCACCATTAGGCTGCCGCACTCTCCCCCGCTGCATTTATGCCAGTGGTACCCAGCAGCGTAATCATCAAGATCAAGAAGATCAACCACACCTGAACAACTGCAATCACATTCAGCCGTAATGTATACACAGCAACATTCTTACCACAAAACCAAGTGGCTGACAAAAGTAATTCGAACCGACTAATTTTGTTACCCGAACATTGATTGGTTAAAATTGTCAGAAAACCCAATCAGAATGTCCGACTTGTTCATTGTTCAAGGGAAGTGACTCTAACGAATCAAGATGTCTGCGCCCTTGGGACCACGACTGCAGATTGTGCAAACATGTGCCAGACACTGTGTATTCGGTGCACGGTTACAAAGGTATGTTACATGCAACAATTACTCAGAAAGTGTGATGGCATTTAAAAGCTTGTTCCTGGCACTGAAATGGGCATTGACCGTACATGGGGGCCCATATAGCGCATCCAACTTGTCTCTGTTTAGCAACTTTCGATTTCTCTGGTTGTTTATTGTCGCGTTCAGTATTCTACTAGTCCGCAGTATGTTATTAACCCTATTTGGACTACATTGCCTCACAGCAGCAGTTTATCTGGCAAACAGAATGGGGCACCCGGGAAAATTCCCTGTATGCAGGAAAAACACCCAAAGGGTGTACACGTACAGGAAATATATGCACGCCCCTTAATTCTGCTAGCCTACATGTCATAGTCACACTCACCTTTTTGCAGAGCGCATCTGTGTGTGTGTGTGTGTGTGTGTGTGTGTGTGTGTGTGTGTGTGTGTGTGTGTGTGAGAGAGAGAGAGAGAGAGAAGAGAGAGAGAGAGAGAGAGAGAGAGAGAGAGAAGAGAGAGAGAGAGAGAGAGAGAGAGAGAGAGAGAGAGAGAGAGAGAGAGAGAGAGAGAGAGGATATATGGTACTGGAGTTAGATACCAAAGACAAGATTCCAACAAAGCATTACTGAAACTTAGTCAGTCTTTTCTTTCTTTCAGATGCACAAGATTATGGCTGCAGCGGTTGTACAGCACATCTCCCAACAAAATGTTGTCCCTCCATGACAGAGGGGTGCTTCAGACTGTGTTCCCGGAAGGAAGGTATTTTAGTTGTCTCTTGTACACAGTTAACAAGGGTTTTGAAAGTTTATTTTATGGTATGAGGAACATAATTTTTAGATGGGGGGGGGGGGGGGGGGGGGGGGGGGATAGCATTGACTAGCACGTGTTAGAGGACAGCGGGCATAAGAGTACATATTTTACATATATATGGTATAACAATCATGTACTTTGGAACAATTGAGGAATATATCTCACAATGAATGAATGATAAGGATCATAGACACAAAGCTCTGCTGATATAATGCAACTTGTTTTGAACAAACAAAATTTGTTTTGAAGGAAACCTTCACCCTTTTTTCTCCTTGAGAAGTTTTACCTTGTTACAGCTTTGCTTTTTATGACAAGCAAACAAACGCATTGACCCAGACTTTAAAGGCACAGTAAGCCTCCCGTAAACCATCACAGATACTGTCAGGCTTTTACACACAGTACAAACACCCTTTCATTTAAACACTCACCGCTTGAGAACATCCTAGGTGCCCTCCGTAAAGAGCGAGCAATTTTCAAAGAATTTTTTTTTGCGTGGTTTATCTTACCCCTGAGCCATCGTGAACCCGTGTGATCCAGTTTTCCTTTTTCACAATGTAGTTGTCAGTTAGTAATTTGAATGCGACTCGATGTGAGCTTATATGCAATAGCACGTTATTATGTACCTCTGACTATGCACGAAACAAACGGCTGTGGTTCACAAGAACTCCAGTGATGGCTTTTGACTGTTCAGAGGAACTGGCGATAGCATAAACCGTCATCTGCTACGAGAACCACGACCTTGCGTGACCCTGCTTCCGGGCTTTTTTTTTTTCAAACTTTCAAAACTTCGAATTGTACTGATCTTGTCTTGATGGAAAAAGAATTCTTTTATGATTTAAGAATGTTTGTGTAACAAGCTGTCAATTTATCATTTAGATTTTAAAAGTTAGGTCTAGCGCCAAAATGCACCATGGTCCGATTGTCTCTGAGCAAACGGCGCAAAATTAATTCTTAAAAATTGCTCGCTCTTTACGTAGGGCACCTAGGATGTTCCCGTTTGGTGAGCGTTCAAATGGAAGGGTGTTTGTACTGTGTGTAAAAGCCTGACAGTATCTGTGATGGTTTATGGGAGGCTTACTGTGCCTTTAACAGATGAGCTTTTTTTTCTAGTGTGCCGCAGTTGTCACACCACCTTGCGAAGCCACAGACTGTGTACTGTGGTTTTGACCCAACATCAGACAGTCTGCATATCGGCAATCTGCTGGCCATCATCGCCTTGCTTCACTGCCAGGCTGCTGGACACACACCCATGGCTCTAGTAGGCTTACAGTGGTCGCCGCTTAATAAAGCCACTTCTGGACCGACGAAAAATGGCTTTAATAAGCGGCGGATTTATTAACCGGCGGTCCAGGAATACGTCATTTTCGAAAGAAAAACAAATCTTCTCTTTTGTTTACGTCACTCAGTCACTTTCTTTCGTCATTTACACTTGTTTGAATCTAAGCAAAACTTCACGAAGGATGTTGAACTTTTGTTTTAATTATGTACATGTACGTGTACTTGATCACTTCGGTACATCAATAATTTCAAAGTCCTGGACACCACCAGGTTTGCTGCACCTTCCCTCAAGCAGCATGCAGGAAGATCTTTAAATTTCTTGTAAATTTCCAGTTTCTCGTCTGTTGTCAAATCCTGGCGTTTTCTTTTCGGCATGTTTGATTCAATCCCTCTTGTTGCCAATCCGATAGAAAACAGTAAACTGATTTAATTTAGTCATGAACACAACACGCGATCAAAGCTACACAATTTATAAACCCAACACGTGCGGTTAAAATTTTATTGACTGACATTCTTTTCTGAACTCGGTTACTTCGTGATAAGCGTGAGCGTCGACATAAATAGGCCTATGACTTGAGCGATTACAAAAACAAGATAATGTGAGTTTTAGTCACAAACTACGTGATTTCTCTGAGAAAACTGGCTTTAATAAGCGGCGGGTTGGGTTTATTAACCATCTTTTTCAGATACATAAGATATAGTGATAAATCCGGACCGTCTGAAATCGGCTTTTATAAGCGGCTGGCTCTATTAACCGCGGTTTTATTAAGCGGCGTCCACTGTATATATATATAGATATGGGTTGTTCTCTGGAGTTGGGTACCGCAGAGGGTCATTGAATTGAAATAATAAGTTTGACAGTTTTGTTCGTTACAACGCTTCTTTATGTGTTTCTGAATGTTGCTTGATGATGTTAAAGCTATTAAATAATATTTTTACTACAAAAATAACATTTTGTGCATTCGTAATTTGGGCAAATACGTCTAATCGAGAGGGCAAAATGGCGGGTAATTTGTGACATGCTGTTGGATGAAGCAATAACTACGTCGTACGGAATGAAAGAAACACGAAAAAGCCCTTGTACAGTTTGTAACTCATCATAAACGCATGCATTTTCAGTACAATGAGTACTGTTTGCAGAAGATCAACACAATCTGAAATATTAACCACTCTTAGTTGTATGTGGTCAACTTTGTAACGTGTCGTTTCACAGCAGCCCGAACTTCATTTGCACAACACAGACCCACTTATCACAAACGCACGACTATTTTTGGCTGTCACTAGTTTAGCACACTTTGTAACACGCATGTAAAACGCAAGAAAAAAAGCAAATAACGTACACAGTTTTTGCAATCTGTCCATTAAAAACTATCAGAGCATTCGGTTTCCCCGTTTTTCTGTTACGATGCTATTGATGTTTGTCCTGTTATTTCAATAAAAATGATTTTGTACTTAACTTCTTTTGTACTAAACTACACAGCATTCTTGCGGAAGTATATCTGTGCACCCGTTGTACCGTTGCGTTGTCACATCGCCACTAGCCGACAGTTTGAAGTTTCGTTTCACATCTGCTTGCTCATGTTACGATGTTATTTTGACCATTCGTTGCTGCGCTAATGGTAAAAAAAAATTTCAAGTTCACAAAATAGCTTTATTTGTATATTTTTATGCTCACAGTGTCCTAAAGATCATTATGAACACATTGTCGTTGAATTTGAAGTTCTGTTTTTGACTCCCATGTTACAGTTTGATACCTAGCTCCAGAGAACAACTTATATATGGTTTATTTAATTAAAATACCTATTATCAAAGCTTTGTTTGCACAGGGAAAATAACAATTGACAAAACTATAATTATAGACAGCATTTGACAATATTCTTGTTCGTCACAGTGGCAGAGTTAAAAAAAATGACAGAGTTATGTATAGACAGGAATTTGATTCCTTGAACATCAATGGTGTCACGTTTAGGATTGAGGGTTTGTCTTTGTTAATGAAAGCATGTTATTGGTAAAACACTTGAAATTCCAGAAGAAAAACTGTCTCGGTAACTCAGTTGGTAGAGCACTGGACTTGTGATCCTAAGGCCACAGGTTTGAATCCGGGCCGGGACAGACACGGGTCAACTTCATGTGCAGACTCAGAGACGGTATCCATGTTCCACCCCCATGTCACCACTGTAGCTCGTAAAAGACCTCGGTCATTCTGCCATAAGTGCAGGTGGCTGATTACACCTAAACATGCCATCACGTCAAGGTCAAACAGTTTATTTACCAAATGCAAAGCACAGGATTTTGTTATGGTGTATGCATAAAACTTCACACTCCTTCCACACGCATATATCATAATAACTATGTACAGATAAAGTGTTCAATTTCACTGGGCCTATTACGTGTGTATACCAACCAGACAGTTCAAAACGGACTGGTTGTTCTTTTAGCACCAATTTGACAGGAATAATCACAGGTTGCATGGATAAAGGTAAATGAATTCCCTAAAAATCATATCTAAAAATATAGTCATCAATATAATAAATCCGAGTACATGCTAACACAGTTATTCAATGGACACAATCCTTACATCTATTAAGATATTTCATTTAAGGATACTCGAT
Source organism: Littorina saxatilis (assembly GCF_037325665.1). NCBI lineage: Eukaryota > Metazoa > Mollusca > Gastropoda > Littorinimorpha > Littorinidae > Littorina > Littorina saxatilis. Next base: position 36,363,382 of record NC_090246.1, read on the forward strand.
CCATTTCAAAACTTTAACTGACACATATCACAGATCTAACAGATCTAAGAACGATCCACCATTGAGGCCGCAAGGACTGCCTCAGGAAAGAAACTGTTTCTGAAACGAGAAGTCCTGCTCTTCAGAGCGCGGAAGCGCTTGCCTGACGGGAGGAGCTCGAACAGATGGCTGGCTGGGTGAGATGAGTCTGCCACTATACCCCTAACTCTCTTTGCTAAACGTGAGCTGTACAGTGAGGCGACTGACGGAAGTTCGCAACCCACAATACGAGACGCTTGTCTCACAATGCGCTCCAGCTCTTCCTTGTTCCTAGCACTGGCACCGCTAAACCACACGGGTAGTGCGACTCGGTTGCTGCTAGCTTTCCACTGGGAGGAAGCGACCCGAATTTCCCAGCGATGGGACAATAAAGTAATGAAAATGAACATCCTTTATTGAGGTTTATATGTAGATATTGAGAACGGCATGGTACACAATTATGTTTAACAGACTGCACAGTGTGTCTTTCAATACACTTTTTGTCTTATTCTTTAACAATACATTGTCATTAATGTTGTTCAGTGACCTTTAAATCCTTTTTTCAGATTGGTGGAGCAACAGCTCTGATAGGAGATCCAAGTGGCAAGACAACAGAACGATTGGCCATGTCCACACAAGACGCGGAAAGCAACGTATTGAAAATCTCTGAAAATCTGGAACGAGTTGCGCAGAACTATACCACTCACATCATCAAGGACTCTGGGAAGCAGCTATCACCCCTCCGGTTAGAATGCCATGCAATCCTAATGTTTAAGTGGCAGTGCAGCTCATTGGACTGATATAATTCTTTTCCTATTCTGTATTCATGAAGCTGTCATATATATGGAAGCTGTTCTCAGAGGTATTTAAAAAGTTAAACATTCTGTCTGGACCACCTCACCTTATTGTCATTTTCTCTGACTCCATGTGTGCATGAAATGCAAGGACCATCTGATTTTGAAAATGTTCAAATGTTGGTTAGATAACATACAATTGGCCAAAAGCACCCTTGAAGGTTGATTTTGCGACCATTAACCACAAAAATGATCATGTGGTAAAGAAGGTAAGAGAGTTACAACATTTAGTTGGAAATAGTGGTCGAAAACATGTACTCCTCAGCTTTTAAAATAAAACCGAATACAGTTTTAGCTGGTAAACTGGAAAAAGTTAGTTCGTATTTTGTTTGTTTGTTTTAGCTGAAAAGCTTGATTGACATGGTTGTGATGGTTTGCATGTTTCAGAATACTGAACAATATGGAGTGGTACAAGGGGAAAAGTGTTGTGCAGTTTTTATCAACTGTTGGTCGTCACTTCCGGATGGGTCCCATGCTGGCAAAACATAGGTGATTAACATAATTTAATACACCCTTGATATCATTGAATTGTTATTGAGTATTTAAAAAAAAATTTCTGCAGCATCATTAACTTGGGAAATGTTGCTTATCTTTTTGGTGTGATGGTATCTATGCTGATATTCAAGTAAAGAGGAGTAGAGAAGGACTTGCGGGGGAAGGCTGGGGTGCCCAGTGATGCCAGGAATTTACCATAAAGTTGCGGCGAAGGCTTACACACATTCACACAGACAAAGTCAAATAAATAGACAATGGGATGAATTTCGAAATACATTTAAAACATAAATCCTGTCAACAACAAAGCTCGTGAGTAACAATGCCGCACGAATGATTCAGCCTGAACTCTTGAAGAGGTTGATTCTCACGTCTATGACTGCATGAAGTCTGATTTTTTTCTCTGCAGTGTTCAGAGCCGAATGTCTAGCCCAGAGGGAATGAGTTTTACAGAGTTCACCTACCAGATCTTTCAGGCCTACGACTGGCTGCATCTCCTGCAAGAGCATCAGTGTAGTATTCAAGTGAGTATGACATTGTATCTTATGCAAACAAATATAAAACAGTGGCCTTTGAGAGTACATGTACTATATGTAGGTATTTATGCTTTGTACTGTGTTCACCGACTGCATCTCCTGCAAAACCGCAAGTGAAGTATGCAAGTGAAATAAACTCATGCAAACAATATAAGATGTGTGCTTTGTACTGTATGCGTGTATGTGTGCACTTGTGTATTATTTGCGAGGAATTGTTTTGCAGATTGGTGGCAATGATCAGCTGGGAAACATTGTTGCTGGTTATGAGCTCATTTCCAAAGTTTCAAAGCAACCAGTATTTGGTGAGTCTGTTATTGGAGTGTGTTTGGTGTGTGAATTTTGTTTTCAATTGGCTGATTTATGGGGAACATGTTCATGCAGTAACATTTAACCCTCCAGGTTTTAAATGGCTTTGGGAATTATGAATGTGTGACTGTGGAATAGGTGCATGTGTGTTACTGTGTGTGTGTGTGTGTGTGTGTGTTAGTGTGTGTGTGTGTGCGTTTGTATGTGCGCTCTAAAAATAGTTACTGCATAGAATATCTTCCTTTTTGTGTGTCTACCTTTTCCCTCCTCCTGCATCGTCTTATAAAGCTTTTGAAATAACAGATTAACAGTATTTGCTGTTTCAGGTCTGACCGTGCCCCTTGTGACAAGCACAACAGGAGACAAGCTGGGAAAGACAGCCGGAAATGCCGTTTGGCTTGATCCAAAGAAAACCTCCGCCTTTGAACTCTATCAGGTAATTTTCATTTATTACAAATCATTAAAAGCCTACTCTGCTTCCCGTAAACCATCAGTTTCTGATCACAGAGCCCCCGAAGCTTTTACATACATAACAAACATACTTTCGTTTGAATGCTTATCGATGGGGGATGTCCTGGCTGCTTTCCGATGGGAATGAGTTTTGTTTTTTTAAATGCATCAAGCTTACCAGTGTGGCTTCGACTACCCACTATGGCGCCAGACAGATGTATAGTTAAAAAATGTGAAAGTTCGGAGTCAGGATACAGCTCAAGAAAGACAGAGATGGGAGACATTCACTTACCTGTGGTGTTCCCAGAGCTGAATAATGAGTGACGGCAAGAACTGCTTTCAGGGATATGAGATTTGATGTCTGGAAGCGGGAACTATCTAGTGCTTACGTCAAGGAAATAAACTTCTTATAAATAAAGAGTGTTTAGCACGAGGTTGCGTCCCTTAACCGGTATCGGGCATATCAACAAAATCTGCTCAGTAAATCAACATTTCTTCTGAAATTGAGGAATTTGATACAGTTCTGTCGAAATGTTATCAATACAAGTAGACTCGATAGGTGGGAGGTGTACACTAAATAGCAACGCAAGTGATCAGTCATAAATACTGTTAAAAGTAATTCCCTGTGTGTTTCATAATGTTAGTTTGGGTTCTTTTTGCAAAAATCTCAAATCGTGCTGTTAACCTTATGTGATGCAGAGTGGAGCTCTAAATTAAGTATAGATAATGAAATTATAGCAGATTTTTGTTATCAGACTTATTTACTGTTATTCTGCTTCAGATATTAGCACAGTGTTTAGGCCAAGCATCAGTTCTTGGACACATACTGTGGATGACAGTTTTAAATGATAGATCAATTTGGCTCGGAATCATTTAAATCACCAATCAGATTTCTCATGTGTTGGTCACCCAGAGACATAGACAGAAAACACAGCCACACACTATACACATGTGAAAAAAGAAAGTTCAAGATCTACTAGAACCCGTCACAAGTAAATCAACTGTTAGCTGGTTTTATCACGTTTGCATTATTGTGGTTGTGCTGGTAAGATTGTGTGTCTACAGCTGTTGAACCTTTGGTTTCAGTTTTTCATCAATGTGGCTGATGCAGATGTGGTGAAGTATCTCAAGCTGTTTACCTTCCTGCCAGACCAGGACATTGCTAGCATCATGACCAAGCAACAGGTATGTTTTGTGTTTTGTAAACAAATGATGGGTGTTGTTCAAAGTAATGACTACTGGTATACAAATGAGTGTGTGTCTGTACCATATTGCAGAGAAAATCTTGTGTATGCAGAAAAGGTTGGTTGAATGATTACTTGTATGGTGGCACCTCTATTTTAATACCCTCCATTGTAAGATTCACTCTACTATAAGACCTGATTTTCCTAAACGTGGTTTTTTTCTCACAGTACTGTCACTTAATATTTACCTCAAGTGTACGACTCCCTCTCTTTTTAGACCAACATTTCTCAGATTTTAGGAGGCCTTAAAACAGAAGTTCCACTGTATCTTCCATCCTTTTCCTGTGACTCAAAAAGTCATTTGTTCATTGAACAAAACAAAAAAAGTCGCGTAAGGCGAAAATACAACATTTAGTCAAGCTCAGTCGAACTCACAGAATGAAACTGAACGCATTGCATTTTTTCCGCAAGACCGTACACTCGTAGCATCGTCTGTCCACCACTCGTGGCAAAGGCAGTGAAATTAACCATCCAGAAAAGCGCGGTAGCGATTGCGCTGAGGAGGATAGCATGCTTTTCTATATTTCTATTCTTTTTAACTCTCTGAACGTGTTTTTAATCCAAACATATCATATCTATATGTTTTTGGAATCAGGAACGGACAAGGAATAAGATGAAATTGTTTTTAAATCGATTTCGAAAATTTTATTTTAATCATAATCTTTATATTTTTAATTTTCAGAGCTTGTTTTTAATCCGAATATAACATCTATATATATATATATATAAATACGACTAGTGTCTGTCTGTCTGTCTGTCTGTCTGTCTGTTCGTGATGCACGGCCAAAGTTCTCGGTGGATCTTTTTCAAATTTGGACATTGTATTCAGCTACACCTCGGACACAACCTCATCGATGAGATATTTCAACACGTGCTCTCAGCGCGCAGCGCTGTGCGCGCTGAATCGATTTGTTTTTGTTTTTTGTTGTTGTTGTCGGGATCCACTACCAGTAACTCTTCCTTATCTTCTCCAGTGTTTTCAGCCGCGATTATCTCCCTTCCTCCGTGTGGCGTCAATCCATATTCCCGTTACTACGTTACTATTTTTAGAAGGTCACTGCACGTTACTATTTTTAGAAGGTCTCCAGTGTTTTGCGCGTTTATCTCCTTTCCTTCGTGCGCCGGCAAAGCCGGCGTACACCCGGCAAAGCCGGGTCCCAGGCGCAGCCTGGTATTCGGCTCTACTTCTTCCCGGCGAAGCGGGTAATCATCTAGTATTCATATGTTTTTGGAATCAGAAAATGATGAAGAATACGATAAACGTAATTTTGGATCATTTTATAAAAAAATAATTTTAATTACAATTTTCAGATTTTTAATGACCAAAGTCATAAATTAATTTTTAAGCCTCCAAGCTGAAATGCAATACCAAAGTCCGGCCTTCGTCGAAGATTGCTTGGCCAAAATTTCAATCAATTTAATTGAAACATGAGGGTGTGACAGTGCCGCCTCAACTTTTACAAAATGCCGGATATGACATCATCAAAGACATTTATCGAAAAAATGAAAAAAACGTCTGGGGATATCATACCCAGGAACTCTCATGAAAAATTTCATAAAGATAGGTCCAGTAGTTTACTCTGAATTGCTCTACACACACACACACACACATACACCACGACCCTCGTCTCGATTCCCCCCTCTATGTTAAAACATTTAGTCAAAACTTGACTAAATGTAAAAAGGAAGCATGCATTCTTCACTTTGTTTTCAAGGATAGTAATTCTTTTGTTTGCTTGCAGGGTGCACCAGAAAATCGGGTTGCACAAAAGAAACTAGCAGAGCAGGTTACACTTCTAGTCCATGGAGGTACAGTACACAACCAATGAAATATTCTGTTCATTTGTTCAAGCAGATATAACAGGGACAAGGACTTTTGCTTGATGATTAAGAATAAATGTTTCTTATTATCTCTGAAAAGTATAGAAAATGTTGCAGCTATATGGCAATAAGTATATAGGACTGCACAGCTTTTACACTGGGATGCATTGAATGAAGAACAAAAACCCTTCAAAGGTTTAAGTTTCACTTTGCAAGTTCAATCAGTTTCTCCCACATTCCTTTTCTTTTATCAGGATCATGTGAAGTCCACTAAGCATTGCTACAAGAGAAAACCATGCATGCAGCTTTGAAAAAAATGAGCACGATTTTGCTGATTCACATGGCGTGAAAGATGTGTCAGTTTCAAAACGTTCACTGCATTCAGTGAGATCAGCCATTCTGGCACTATTTTTGCACAATGCTTTCAAACGATTGCTTCAGACGCTGGGGTTGAGCAGGCACTTGAGTGGACCAAAGCTCTGTACGGGGGATCTATTGAAGCTCTGGCCAGCTTGCAGACCACAGAACTGAGGCAGCTGTTCAACCAGGCCCCCGTCCGCGAAATGTTTCTGGAACCAGGAATGACCATTATGGACGTCTGTATGAAAGCTGGTTGCTTCGGAAGGCCAGGTAAGATCTGCCCATGATTGTTTTGATTATACAGTGGAACCCCCCCTTTTAAGACCTCAAAGAATCTGTGAAAATCAGGTCTTACAAAGGAGGGAGTCTTAAACTGGGGGTAAATTTACAGAGGTTATGAACAAACAGGGTCCTAAAAGGGAGAACGTCTTTAATCGGAGGAGGGGGGGGTGTGGTGTCTTAAAAGGGGGGTTCCACTGTACAGTAAATTGTACCTTGGCTTTAAGGGAGTGTATGTGAAGAACCATGATGAAGGCACAGTTTTTTTTTATCCACCTTGATAACTAAACGGATGGTTCCCCGAAATCGGCGTATGCTGCCTGAATGGCAGGGTAAAAACGGTCGTACACGTAAAAATTCACTCGTGCTAAAAACATGAGTGAACGTGGGAGTCTAAGCCCATGTACAAAGAAGAAGACTAAACGGATGGGACTTTTTGGTGGACGACATTGAATGTCATTTTATATGATCTTGCTTTTGACACTCATCGGCAGAAGTTACCTTTCACTTTGCAGTATGTGAATGACTTATCAGCTGAGTATAAACTTTCACCGAACCGTCATCTCAAATTCAACAACAACAACAAAAATATTGTGCAGTTATAATATCTCAAACAATCCCTCTGACATCTCAAAACAAGAAATTCATTCGCATGTGTCTTCACTGCAAGCAGCTGAACATTTTGTCAAGATAAGTGTTGTCTAATTAGTGTTTGTCTGTGCACTTAAAAGACAGCTGGGTCGATATATCTGTGAACGTAAGGTTTTGTTTTTGTCAATAATTAAATGTTCCAACAACATACCTTTTTTGTTTTTGGACCCCTCTGACATTTTATCATTTATTTATCTTGAGTTTTATTTTGAGAGTGAAGAAGGATAGCAGCTTTGCAGATACATCCATGCACACTGCCTCTGTAATTCCTGTATTCTTTCTTCCTGTGGATAATTAAGTTGATGCAGAGAGGATCATAAAGGCAGGAGGTGTGTACCTGAACCATCAGCGAGTACAGCAACCAGACTTTGTTTTGATTCCTGGACAACACGTCTTGTCCAACAACACAACCCTCATTAGAGTTGGTAAGTAACGTAACACACAACAAGCAGGTGTTTGCAGAGAATTATTTTCTTCTTCAATGAAGAGTAGTTATGATCAGGTGTTTGAATGTTTGGCCTGTGTTAGTATGCTTGCAGCTTGTATCGTTGTTCACTTGTGTGCTGAATGCTGCTGCACATGTTTTTTTGCTTTGCTTTGTATGGGTTTTTTTCATTGTAAAGCGCGTAGAGAACGTAAAGCGCTCTATAAATTTCCCATATTATTATTATTATAAGCAGTAGAAGTCACTCAATCTAGAATTTCAGAATCCTGTTGCTTTCATTGATCTTTGGAAAAAGTGATCTGAGTGACGTTTACAGACTCGGTCAAAATGCCTTGGGTCTGCTTCATCATTTTCTTTTGTTTTTGAGTATACTTGTACAGTGTTCATTTTATATGCAATTGGTGAACACACACGCACACACACACACACAGAGGCTCAGTATGTGAAACCAATAATTTAGACTTGATGTTTTGTGAAACCTTCCATGGAGAAAGAATGCACCTCATTGAATGCCCATGTTCATTTGACCAGTCTCATATAAAAGAACATTGTATGTGTAATGCATAGGCATGATAATATTTTTTCTCCTTTGTACCACTTAAAGTTTTGGTAATTCTTCTTTGTGTATGCATGTGTTTTTCAGGCAAGAAGAATCACTACATTGTCAACTGGTGTCACTGAACCATGCACCCTGTGCTGAAAACCAGAAGGATGGATGTATATCTTTAAAGATGATGATTTACTTGAGGACATTCAGTGGAGAAGAAAGTATCATTTGTCTCGCTGTCCGGGCTGTTTGTACCAGTGAAGGTCCCCCTCCACTGCCAGCTGTACGGAGGAAAGGAGGACCTGGAGAAGACAGTATCATTTGTCTCGCACATAAATACATGGATGATAGTGTGTGTAGGTGAAAGTGTGGAATTTTCGTTTTTATATCAGGTGTGGGTGAGTGTGAGTGTGAGTGTGAGTGTGTGTGTGAGTGAGTGAGTGAGTGAGTGAGTGAGTGAGTGAGTGAGTGAGTGAGTGAGTGAGTGTGTGTGTGTGTGTGTGTGTGTGTGTGTGTGTGTGTGTGTGTGTGTGTGAGAGAGAGAGAGAGAGAGAGAGAGAGATTTTACATGGCAATAAACTCAATAGAGGACAGAAAGACTTTATTGACTAAGTGAACAGTCTTGAATAAACAACACCTTCTCTATTTTGAATAAAGAAAAAAAATAGGGTGGTTGGAACAGATAAATAACTTGTGAAATAAGCTCTTCATACTGGGAAAGATTTCACATTTGGTGTACGAGTCGCACGTCTGTGAAAAATTGGGTTAAAAAGATTATACAATCTTGGTGAATCACGATCTCTTGTTTTTTAATACAGTTTGTCTCACCAACAGTCATTTTGCTGTTTAGATGCCCTAAAGATACAAAACAGGTTTTTTCTACATGTACTTCAAAACCAAAATAAAATCCTTTTTAAGTAAAGCTTCTCTGGAGAGGAATAAATTAATTCACGTCAATTTAAGAGTACCTGCTTTCAGTTTCTTCCTACTCAATGGCAAAGCGTGATGGACACGTTTACATAAATATATTCCATTGTACTCAAGTTTGGGTTCTTCTTTAGGCTTAGTGTGCATGTAAACCAATTAAGCAAACCCAAGTTAACAGAATGTGCACATTTAAAAGTCACTATATCCAGTCTTCACAACTGTTCAATTTACTACAATGCCTTACACATTTGTTTTGTTGTTGAGAAGTTACAAGCACACATCAAGTGTGAGTGACACCCACAAGGAAATCAACTGCAAGTGTTACAGCATGACTGTTCACCAGGGTGCTATCTTAACCTTCGAAGAGTGAAGAAAGAATAACATGAAAGGAAATTAACAGAGAGAACATTGCTGAGCACAGCATAATGACACAACAGAACTATATAGTCAATGATTAAAAAACAAAAACCCATCCTACTGCCAAAAAACTGTCCATCCATGCCCTTTCAAATCCAACATCTCACTTCCATCCCCAAACAACAACAAAAACAAATACCAAATGTAAGTGCTCATAATCATATATCACAGGTAACAATTCATGTCTGAGGACAAAACAAAAACAGAAATCACAACTACATTTCATCAATTGCAGGGAACAAAAGGTTACAGTTACACTGAGTTTTTAGAATATGCCGCACACAAAATGAGAGCGAGGCAAAAGGACCGAGCCATTTAAGTTTCTTTGCAAAAAAAGTGTCTTTGATTGTACATGTATCAAACAAGAACTTACATACTCGTTTGTTAAAAAATGCAGGCTAATTTGAGAGAAAAAAGAACAGCCCCACATCAGAATACTATTGGAATGACTATCAAAATAACAAAATAAAAAACATTAAAAAACCCATCTTTATGTGAAATTGGACTATCTTTGGGACACATACACTCTTTAATCATACACTGTAATTAGAGTACTCAGATATTTGTCATTCAAACAAAATAAATCACACAATCATTAAAAACAATTCCCCAAATCCGTTTTAAATCTAAAGGCTAGCAACTCCCCCCCCCCCCCCCCCCCCAAAAAAAAAAAAAAACAAACCCACACACACACAAAAAACCACAACAATAAAAAAATAAAAACCAAGCAAAACAACCCCAAAACCCACAATAAAACTGAAATATTAGAGAATTAGTTCATGTGCAACAGACCGTAACTAACCAAAGCCTATCAATACTTTGACAAAATCATGCTTATATAAATTTTCATAAAACCTGGTAACTGTATCTATAGGAGCAGTTGGTAAAAAGTGAATAGGACTCCACAGCAATGGCAATCAAGAATGGTGAAAACCATCACAAAACCCAAATACAGTGGTAACTGTGATGCGAGGCCCCTCTGATAACAGGATATCTCCTATAAAAGGACAGCTTTTGTTGTCCCTTTGTTGATTTACATGATCTAAATGTACCTGCCATAAGTTAATAGGCCATCTAAAATGACTGCCAATGTATGGGCACACTTTTGGCAGGCCCAAAGGGTGTCCTTCCACCGTGTACCACTGTATTATTTATTTATTCATTTTATTTAAATGGGAGATTTATATAGCGCTTGACGTTCTCTAAGCGCTTTACATATTAATTTCTGCCGTGTGAGATGGAATTTTTTACACAATATATCACGCATTCACATCGGCCAGTAAATCTCAAGCCATTACGGCGAATATTTACTTTTCACGGCCTATTATTCCAAGTCACACGGGTATTTGGTGGACATTTTTTTTTTATCTATGCCTATACATTTTTGCCAGGAAAGACCCTTTTGTCAATCGTGGGATCTTTAACGTGCACACCCCAATGTAGTGTACACGAAGGGACCTCGGTTTTTCGTCTCATCCGAAAGACTAGCACTTGAACCCACCACCTGGGCTAGGAAAGGGGGAAGAAAATTGCTTACGCCCCGACCCAGGGTCGAACTCGCAACCTCTCGCTTCCGAGGCAAGTGCACTTTACCACTCGGCCACCCTTTAAACATTCATAAAATGCAAAGACAGTCATAAAGTCCCTGTAAACTAACACAATATTTAGTAAGTATAAACCCCACACAGTAGTAGAATAACTGAAAAATACTGAAAAACTTGATGATGATCCTTAAACAGACATCCGAAATCATATCATACTTAAAACATGTCTTCCACCCCAGAAAAAAAGAAACAATGAGAAATGAACACTTTCCCAGAAATCTGTCTTTTTTGATCATCCTCTTAATCATCGTACAGTGACTCAACACCTGAAACCACATAAATATGATTGAATACACTCCTGTCAGATATTCATCTGACTTTGGTCAAAGTTCATTGCAGAACAAAGGAAAGGAGAGTTGACTACCACATGACCAAAAAGCTCCAACAGTTTTCTTTCTTCGCCGGTCACAGACACAAAATAATGTTTCTCAGACGACTGCAATATTCAGTCGTTTTTCTTTGTCACCTGATCGTACGCCGGTGGAGGATCATGCCCCTGGTAGGGAGGGGCGGCATAGCCGTTGGGAGGGGGTGGGGCAGAGGCATACATCATGTGGGGAGCTCCAGGGTTGTAGTAAGCACTGGCTGCTGCTTCCTTCGCCTTGTCGTCTAAAGAAGGACAGAAACAACATAAAATCAACAGTCTAAAACGTTGCTCACACAAAATTATTTCATAAACGCACAGCAATACACTATGTTAATGAGATACAATATGGTCATATGACAGTTTTATTCAAACCAAAACTCGGGTACAGGATCTGCATAAGTATGCTTGAAAATGTGCTCAATTATGCACAAAAACACATGACAATACAATATGGTCATATGACAGTTTTATTCAAACCAAAACTCGGGTACAGGATCTGCATAAGTATGCTTGAAAATGTGCTCAATTATGCACAAAAACACATGACACATGAGTCTGATTTTCAACAAAACTGAAATGTTCTTAAGGAGAGCCCACACTAAGACTGAATCTACTTTTCTACTCTTCTGTTCATTTGTATTTTGTTTTGGTTTCTGTTTTGATCTATTGATGGTTTGTTCTAGCCTGGCTCAATCACTAACCAAAGTTATTACTGGCATATATAAATTTGCAAATATCAGGGGTGGGACTCTAGTGATGAACAAGAAGGGCAAAGCCCATACTACTCACATGCTTTACACATTTTTCCTACCAAAATACATTTTGAAGGTCATGCAACACAAAGCTGTTAATTCAAGACATAGGAAGTACAATGGTGCTTATTGGCTCTTTCTACCATGAGATATGGTCACTTTTAGTGGTTCACTACCTTATTTTGGTCACATTTCATAAGGGTCAAAGTGACCTTGACCTTGATCATATGTGACCAAATGTGTCTCATGATGAAAGCATAACATGTGCCCCACATAATTTTTAAGTTTGAAACAGTTATTTTCCATAGTTCAGGGTCAAGGTCACTTCAAAATATGTATACAATCCAACTTTAAAGGACCCTTGCGACCTTCAAACTGGTGTCCAAAGATAGGGCTTACATTGCCCTGTATAGCATACATAGCTAAGGTTGCCATTCTCGATAACTTCAGAAAAAAATGCGAAAATGTGAAAAATGGTCGTTTTTAAGACAACAATTACGGCCCCTGTGACCTTGAACTTGAAGTGAGGTCAAGTTGCCGCACATGTTTTTTGAGATCTTGTAACCATACACCATCAGGCCACATCAGGTGTTGATAGACTTAATAGTGTCCAAGAAATATCCAACGTTAAAGTTTTCCGGACGGACGGACGGACGCCGGGACGGACGGACGGACGACTCGGGTGAGTACATAGACTCACTTTTGCTTCGCATGTGAGTCAAAAACCACTTTCACACAACAATGGTAATCATGTATCGATAATCCAATACTGGCAATAGTATGATCCAAGTGACGCCCCAATACATTGAAGCTCAAAATTACTGTTAGTTATCAGGAGTTTTCAGTCAGCACAATTGAACTCTCAAGCCTCCAGTGTTCTGTTCCATCTTTACTTCTCTCCATATCATTCAGTCAACAAGTTATAGATACTGTGATGAATTCTCCAATAAGTTCTTTTATCAACCTTCTCCCCTGTCCAATCCCATTTCCACTTGTTTTTCAAACTTTCATCCAATATTGAACATTTGCTTCGTTCGACAATGTCTTTGCGGTGCGCCATTTTGTTTCGCAAACCGGAAAAGGCAAAGGCGAAGACTGTACCAAATACGATTCAGAACTGTTTGAGAAATAAATGCCGTTTGAGAATAAAGTCGTTAAATATCATTTGACGCGGAAAAATAAATTACTCCAGCGGAATTCGTACGTTGTGTCCACGGATTCGCGGAAGAGTCCCACCCCTGAAATATATATACTTCAAGACAAGCCATTATCTAGTTCAGCCAAATTACTATCTGAAGATAAATCATAAAGGCACCACCAGTTACAATGTATGTATCCTGACTCTCCAATACTTAGGAAACCTGTCCAAGCAAAAGCTTACAAAGGTAATACAGAGACTTCTGTTGTTAAAAGTTTGAATCAAACTTGGAATAACTGAACAGATGAAGTTTTGGAATTTGGAATGTGTTAAACTGAAAGTTTGAACCTCATGCTTTTAACAAAACTTAGTTAATCTTTTTTAGTTCAAACATCATAACACAATTATAAACATGCCAGACTGCACAGGAAAACTTAATGAAAAGAATCAAAATTTAAGAAGACAATGATAAGTCCAAGCAAATTAAATTCATCGTAACTTTATTAAATTATGGCGACTTACTCCTCTTATTGTTTTTGACTGACACCAGCTTGTTCTTGAAAGGGAAGACAAACCATTCATCAGACTAGTTTAGCTACTCTCAAGGACACAGATTGCTACTTTTTCTATGTCTGAGAAACTCGTCCAAGTAAAATCTACTGCACATATTAACATAGGGCAAGCTGGATTCGGAAATATTGTAGCATAACAAAATAAAGGAGACAATAAGACATATAATTTCTTCCAATTCGGAAGTTCTGCACAGTACATAATCAAAACGACCAAGAGACGCAGTATGCAGCAAACTCATCCAGTCAAGAGTCTTAAAGACGGGAATTAATCAAATGCGAAAAACCTACCGTAACCATTGGCTGTTGGGGGGTATGGCGCCATGTCAGGGTTGATACCAGGGTATGGTGGTGGGGCCTCTGTCATATACACACTGTTTTCTGGAAAAAGATCAACGCTGATTTTGAGATTTTCATTCGGGACAACCAGACAGCAAGAATATATATATATATATATATATATATATACAACATAATGAAAAGTCCAAAACCAAGCCAGAATGTCGCATCTTTTTAAATCCAAATTTTCGGCCCGCAGGCCTTCTTCAAGGTGCACAGACCAAGCGTCTATAGTTACAACACAACAATGGAACATCTGATCGTACGTCACATACAGACGTAAAGTTACATTCTTCAAAAATATGATTAGTATTTAGTCTCTACCAGCCCGCATGCCTTTTTGAATGTATCATAAATCAAGGGTCTATGGTTACAATTAAACACATTTATCAATAGAACATACATGTAGTATGTCACATGAAGACGTAATATTACTGTCATTATCTCAAGTTTACAGTCTTTGCTAGCACGCAAGCCTTCTTCAAAGTGTCTATGGTTACACATGAACGCATATATAATAGTACGTCATAAGACGTAATATTATCTTCTTCCAGGAAATCAATATGACACTTTTTTAGTCTCTATCAACCTTAATTACAAAACTACGGACAGCACACATACACTCTCACTCAAACACACACGCACACACACCCGCACACACCCGCACATACACACACACACACACGCACACACACGCATACACACACACACACTCACATACACATCGAGCACGCAAATCACTAATTCTCTCTCGTTTGCTTTCTTTCTCTCTCTCACTCTCTCTCTCTCTCTCTCTCTCTCTCTCTCTCTCTCTCTCTCTCTCTCTCTCTCTCAGGAATGAATGTATCAGGTCAAGGCAGGGACTAGAATCTGAACAATGACCAAAGCCAATCCTCAAGAAAAAAGTCACCCTAGAAAGTCAATAGGTGACTCTAAACTTGAGGGCAGCATTCAAATCACTCCTCTGATTCATACCGTTGCCCAGAAGTGTACCAAGGTTAGCCTGCCAGAAAATTTCTCTTCTACGCAGAATTCCCTCATGCAGCACAGACTCAATTGGAAGAATTGACAAAAATGACATTGCAGGGTCAGTTGGGTGGGGCAAAGTGTTAACATGGTGGGATAGCTGACACTTCGTTGTTTTCCGCAACTTAATGTCACTTTTATGGTTAGCCCATCGTTTCTTTATGTTCTTAGTGGATCCTACAGGGTGGCACTGGCATTTCACAATGTAGATGACGTTTGGTGTAGAACAAGTCAAATGGCCACGAATACACCATTGTCGACCATCCCATGGAGCAGTGAATCTCTGAACATTCTCAGAATGTGCGCAAGTATCACATTTCTTTGTGCATGTGAAGAAGCCAGGCTGTTCACGGGGTCCATGCTGTATGAAACGCTTGGGGACTGTTGGTTTGTAGATTTCACCGATGTTTTTTTCTCCTTTTGTCTGCCCCTATGATTGTTTTCTTGGGGAAAATATCTTTGTTTCTGTCATCTTCATAAAGGAGATGCAGGTTGTCTTTGATGATGTGGCTTTTCGATGGAACTCTGGGATCATAGGTCGTAACCCATGCTATCTTTTTGCGATCCTTTTTATATTTAGTCAAGTTTTGACTAAATATTTTAACATCGAGGGGGAATCGAAACGAGGGTCGTGGTGTATGTGCGTCTGTCTGTCTGTGTGTGTGTGTAGAGCGATTCAGACTAAACTACTGGACCGATCTTTATGAAATTTGACATGAGAGTTCCTGGGTATGAAATCCCCGAACGTTTTTTTCATTTTTTTGATAAATGTCTTTGATGACGTCATATCCGGCTTTTCGTGAAAGTTGAGGCGGCACTGTCACGCCCTCATTTTTCAACCAAATTGGTTGAAATTTTGGTCAAGTAATCTTCGACGAAGCCCGGGGTTCGGTATTGCATTTCAGCTTGGTGGCTTAAAAATTAATTAATGACTTTGGTCATTAAAAATCGGAAAATTGTAAAAAAAAATAAAAATTTATAAAACGATCCAAATTTACGTTTATCTTATTCTCCATCATTTGCTGATTCCAAAAACATATAAATATGTTATATTTGGATTAAAAACAAGCTCTGAAAATTAAATATATAAAAATTATTATCAAAATTAAATTGTCCAAATCAATTTAAAAACACTTTCATCTTATTCCTTGTCGGTTCCTGATTCCAAAAACATATAGATATGATATGTTTGGATTAAAAACACGCTCAGAAAGTTAAAACAAAGAGAGGTACAGAAAAGCGTGCTCTCCTTCTTAGCGCAACTACTACCCCGCTCTTCTTGTCAATTTCACTGCCTTTGCCATGAGCGGTGGACTGACGATGCTACGAGTATACGGTCTTGCTGAAAAATGGCAGCTACTTGACTAAATATTGTATTTTCGCCTTACGCGACTTGTTTATATTTAGTCAAGTTTTGATTTATATTTAGTCAAGTTTTGACTAAATATTTTAACATCGAGGGGGAATCGAAACGAGGGTCGTGGTGTATGTGCGTCTGTCTGTCTGTGTGTGTGTGTAGAGCGATTCAGACTAAACTACTGGACCGATCTTTATGAAATTTGACATGAGAGTTCCTGGGTATGAAATCCCCGAACGTTTTTTTCATTTTTTTGATAAATGTCTTTGATGACGTCATATCCGGCTTTTCGTGAAAGTTGAGGCGGCACTGTCACGCCCTCATTTTTCAACCAAATTGGTTGAAATTTTGGTCAAGTACTCTTCGACGAAGCCCGGGGTTCGGTATTGCATTTCAGCTTGGTGGCTTAAAAATTAATTAATGACTTTGGTCATTAAAAATCTGAAAATTATAAAAAAAAATAAAAATTTATAAAACGATCCAAATTTACGTTTATCTTATTCTCCATCATTTGCTGATTCCAAAAACATATAAATATGTTATATTCGGATTAAAAACAAGCTCTGAAAATTAAATATATAAAAATTATTATCAAAATTTTTTTTTCGAAATCAATTTAAAAACACTTTCATCTTATTCCTTGTCGGTTCCTGATTCCAAAAATATATAGATATGATATGTTTGGATTAAAAACACGCTCAGAAAGTTAAAACGAAGAGAGGTACAGAAAAGCGTGCTATCCTTCTCAGCGCAACGAATACCCCGCTCTTCTTGTCAATTCCACGTGCACTGCCTTTGCCACGGGCGGTGGAGTGACGATGCTACGAGTATACGGTCTTGCTGCGTTGCGTTGCGTTCAGTTTCATTCTGTGAGTTCGACAGCTACTTGACTAAATGTTGTATTTTCGCCTTACGCGACTTTTCTTGTTTGTTTTAGAACTGTTTCTCTATCCTTGTTAGCTCCTTCTTTCACTCCTGCAAACGCTTTTGTCCATTTCCATCCTGACATGGTGAGATACTTCGCATACTCCACTGTTCTTACAGAGAGTGTTGTATCATCTGAACAAATGGTACGGAGTCGAGTCCCAACTCCACGTGTAAGACCTTTGAAGACTGATGGAGGGTGGCAGGAGTATGGTGGCAAATAGCTGTTGGCGTTCTTTGAGAAGACGTCAGTTTCAATGTTGCCATCATCGGTAATGCGCAAACCCACATCCAAGTAACCGGCTTGTCTTCCACTGGACACTGTCCAAACAATGCCTGGATGTAGACTTTGTAGATGAGAGTCGAAGGCGACTAAATCAGATGCATTAGGAAGGACAGCAAGCCCATCATCTCGAAAACGGCTCCAGTTCAAATGCACACTTTGATCTCCATCATTCATCAATGTTGAGAGAAGAGGCACAGGTGAAGACTCAACCAAACGCCTGTCAAGTTCCCCCATAAACACATCCACGTAGTCACAAGCATGGCAGGGTCCCATAGCTGTTCCATGGTTAAGCGTAGCAAAAATGGTTATAGAAACACGAAAATACCCAGCATGCTTCCTCCAAAACGGCGTATGGCTGCCTAAATGGCGGGGTAAAAAACGGTCATACACGTAAAATTCCACTCGTGCAAAAAACACGAGTGTACATGGGAGTTTCAGCCCACGAACGCAGAAGAAGAAAGAAGAAGAAGACCCTGCGTTTTCAGATTTGTGTTCATTACTTCTATAAATATACTCCCACTGTAAGACTCCCTCCTCTTTAAGACATGCTTTGCTCACGTAAGTCTTAAAGGAAGGAGGGGGGGGGGGGGGGAGGGGTCTACTGTACAAAACCACACTAGTGTGTCCAATGAGGCTGTAATTTTAATGCGAAGCCAAATTTTCATGGTATGTGTGTGTGTGTTCCACTGAACAAAACCACACTATTGTGTCCAATGAGGCCATTTCAATATGAATACAAACTTTCATGGATACTTAAATCTTGAAATGGGCTACTCACGAGGAGGTGCTGTGGGGAATGTCTGGTACGGGACCCAGTTATAGTACGGGTCCTGTGGAGGTTGGTAGGCAGGAGGAGGAGCAGCGTAGATGTTGCCGTATGCTGGCGGTGTGTAGGAAGGTGGCTGCGGTCTTCTGTTCTTTGATGCTGAGAACAAAATAATAACGTACGTGAAACTAACACTGTAATACAAATGCAACACCTGCATATATTTTTGTTTATCAATGCCAGCAATGAAGACTCAAACACGAGGTCTATTTATTAGACTGTTATTCAACAACTTCTGCCTGTAGGTTTTCCATCTGATACTCACTATTAACTTACTAAAGCAATAACAAACAAAAAATCATGCGCTGAAAAGAAGGAGTAAACATCAGGCAGAACAACAAATAAACAATCAGACTGACCTTCGGCAGCCTTCTTTCCTACAATGACAAGTGAATTTATACACATATACAAATGTTTGAAATGTTATCGAAAGGCAATTAAGGAGTAGTACATTTTGATAAAAAGACTACAATGCATGCATTGCAAGATTGATCATATGGAAATTGTATGCGACGGTTCACATGCATACTCACAACAGTCAAGGATTGTTTCGCAGGGGAGTGAGATTCACTGAGGGAGCAAAATTTTAAGTTATGAATAAAACATTTAATTAGGCACAGAAGCCTGCGTGCTTGTGCGTGTGTAAATGTGGGTGTCTGGATCCATGAGTGATTGCAAAGAATGTTATGGATCTTTTTAGTGGAATTTTAAACTGTTAGTGATTGAGATGTTATTTATGTTTTAAACCGCCTGACACTGCCAGGCAATGTTCCTTGTTTTTATGAGGACATTAAACATCTTGAGTCTTGAGTCTTGAAAATAGCTGGTTGACTGGAGAGACAAGAGGGTATCACTACTTTATTATCCAATTAATGAGCCAACTGCACTTCTAGCAGATTGACGTTCTTTTACATGACACAGCATCGACTAGGATGATACAGGGGCTCACATCAATGAGAGGTGGTATAAGACAAATGTCCTGGACAATGCAAAAGTGATAGGACATTTGTCCTGAACAAAAATAAATCAATAGGGAATTTTTTTCTGGCACCAATTTTTCGTTTTGGCGGCATGTTGCTTTTTCGGAAAAAAACCGCAAAGGGAGGCAACTGTCAACCGTCTCGGAGCATTCAGAGTTGCGACTCTTGGAAGCTCTTCTCTATAATTAAACCAAAAAAGCCACATGCAATCTCCCCAAGTTTCGTCTCCTTGGAGAGACACATCGCTTCGCAAAACATCGATAAAGATAAAATAGCAAATCAAACTACTGTAAATTGGAAAGTACTGACAATGTCCGGATCAAATAAAAGCATTTCAGACAATGACCACTATGTGACAAAAACAATAGGACATATGTCCTCTTGCATGAAAAATGTATAGGACATTTGGAAAAAATATCCGTGGATGTCCGATGTGGATGTGAGCTCCTGTGGATACCCTCTCCGAGTCATGGCATAAAGTTGACCTGTGTCCGTCCCAGCCTGGATTCGAACCCAAGATCCAAGGATCAGAAGTTCATTGACCTACCTATTGAGATACTAGACCGCCCCATTATTGGGAAAGAGCTAAGCGTAGCATAGCATAGTCACCGGTGTTCTGCTGGCATTCTCCATGGAAAAAGAACAACAGTAGTTTCTCCAAAAGCGAAAATCCATTTAATGAGTCACACTCACAGTGAGGATGAAACATTCTTATGCATCAGACTGTCAAACGTAACACTAACAGGTACAAGAAACCTACCCAGAGAAGCAGCTCTCAGCATGGCCTGTCCAAATTCAATGGCTCCGCCATGTGTGAAGTACATTTTGAACTTGGCTTCACCCTCCCAGTTGCCTACAACAAAATTCAGCTGACAATAATTATGAGTCTATCACAGAAAAACAATTTCCCGCAAAAAGACAACTATAGTGGAACCCCCCCTTTAAGACCTCCACAAATCTGAAAAAATCAGGTCTTAAAATGGAGGTAAATTTACAGAGGTTATAAACACTTTCTTTCTTTATTTGGTGTTTAACGTCGTTTTCAACCGTTCAAGGTTAGTTATAAACACAAAATCTGAAAAAGCAATTAAGGGCTTAAAAAGGGGGAGGTTTTAAATTGGAGGGGTCTTAAAAGGGGGGTTCCACTGTACCTCCAAATTGTGACTACTGATTTGACAAAGATTTCATGAAGTTGTAAATGTTATCGTTCAAAGAAGCTAAATAGTGCAATTTGAGCTTCAAACATTACGACTGTATCATGTTACCCGATTCCAATCATTTTACACCAATGTAAACTGTTCATGGAGCGGTGCAGTGGTATCTTGATGCACCCTTTGACTCGCTGCAGAGAATTCTTTTTGTCATTTTCAGATTTTATACGCCAATGGTGTAAGGTGTGCTAGTAAACTGAACCCTGATGACATTATTGTTCTGTTTATTTGTCAGGATTCAAAGAGATGAACCACTGCATTTCATTCAAATTTAAAATCAAAAACAAACAAATACATGTATTACCATAAGGTTCAGCGAGCACTCTGCCCTTGATGTAATTTGCTCCAAATACAGGCTGCTCCAACTCAACTTCCCTCATCTGTAGAAATGGGATGGAGAAAGACTGCATCGTATCTTTTGGATCAGTGCTGTTGAAGATCACCTGAAAATAAAGAACATTTTTAAAAAGAAATTCAAATGGATACACACCAATAAATACTTGCACAATGTATGCATACAGTAACACTGTGTTCTTCTTGGGCATTGACCTTCGGTCACTGATGCACTGTCTTTTGATCTGATCCATTGTTCAACGTCCGGTTGACTGTCCAAAAGTTTTGACACGCAAGAGACTTCCCAACAATGTCTATATATATATATCAAGTGCCTATGGTTAGCTGTCCATTCCTAGACAAGAAAAGACCTTATTATTATATTAAGCAGAGAGTCTTAGAGTTAGACCATAGGCCATAGTTTCCCAGCCTTTTCTCACCTCTCCAAGCAGGACGCTCCCTTCAATTCCTCTAGTGCACGCACATTCTCATTTTCAAATATAAATACATGTAAATGTAACTTTAGTATTATATAGTTCTTGTGTTGTGTATTATGACTGAGAGAGTAATAATCCCTTAAACTTCAAGAACATAACAGCACAGGTAAATCATGTTGATCCGAATTTAGATTTATGTCATCCTACATTATATTAAACAAGTGGTTATCCAATTTCATACATGTATCAAGATAAACTTGAAAAATCTAACCCGATGTGTGGTAAGAAAAATCCTTCCTTTCTTTTTTCCTTTGAAGTGAGGCATTCCTGGACCATCAAACTGCATCTCAATCCCATCATAGTAGATCAGAATCCTGAAAAGTTTCAGGAAAACAAATAGTAAGAACCTATAGGTTATGATCTCAACTCAGCCCAAGTGATGTGTTTTAACCCCTTCACTGCCCACCCCGTACTAGGTACGTGGTCATTTTCGGTTTGTCGTACGCCCATAACCGTACCTAGTACGTGGGATTTGCGTCAGCAACATTTCAGGACATTTCTGAAAACTAAATGGGAGGTAACCACTGTCCAAGTACTTGTAGGGGTTCTAAACACAGTTCTTTCCCATAGACCGTTCGGATAAGTTAGTACCACGTGGTGAAAACTGTGTTAGAAATGTAGAACCGATCTATAGCATTCACAATGGCGGCCGAAAGTCGGACCTCAACTCGTAGACCTGTTTTCAAGCGATACAGTGTTCTGGAAGCTCTACAAGAAGTGATTTATGGATTACCACACAGAAGAATACTTTTATGGGCTGTAATGTGAGTACCTGATGTTTGACACCAGTTTTAGCAGTGTTTTGTGTAGTTTTACGTGCTGCAATGTGTGTGTGTGTAAGTCCGGAAACTGTAATTTTTGACAAAAATGGTCATTACATAAAAAAACGCTCGCGCTGGACCCGAGTACTCTTCAGACATTCACACACACACACACACACACACTCTCTCCCTCACTCCTTCTCTCTCTCTCACACACACACACACACACACTACCACATCTCCATTCTAAAACACGTCACGTTCCAAATCAAAAGACGACATTCTATTTTCTTACGTCACTATTCTTGGTTTACGGTACCATTCGGCGGCTTTGCTACGAGTATGGCATAGTCTTGGTTTGCCGAGACCTTGCACCGTTCTATCAGACTGCCTGTTGCACCGCGAATTCCTCCCTCCGCCAAGTCGTTTTTTTGTGGTTTATTTCGCATTTAGGTCCCAGGTAACATTATGAAGTTTTAATACGATCAATCGGACCTATTATCAAGTTAGTGTATCAACTTTTGAACGAACTGCGCCCAGTAGTTTCCCAGCAATAAGCTGTTAAGTCGAGACACACACACAGACACACAGACAGACAATTAAAGTCTGCTGGACCCCAGTACTAGCGTACTCGGGGATAAATTTTTACTATAACAATCACAAACAAAGTCCAATGATCATGTCATCCTATAATAGCCAAGGGTATAAGCAAAACACATGCCAAAGATCTAAGAGATATCTCAATAAATGATCGAGCAGTGAACAGATTAGTGAACCTACCAAAGAAAGCGAAATTTTGCCCTGGCACACAGCAATACCAAAATGCTGTTATACTGTAGCAGTGAAGGGGTTAAAAGCTGCTTCTTTATGTCCCCAGATCACTCATACACATGCATGCCCACACACAGTCACACACACTTTCCTAAGATTTATCAGGGATGTTGCAAGAATGATATTATCTTTGGAAAACCAGCCAAAAGGGGAAAAGTTTGGCAGTTTCAAGGTGCAAAAAGGGGGAAACATATAACAAACGACATGTGCTAGATTCATTCCATTGGTATTTTAAAGAGTCTTCAAATCATCAGTAGGTATTTTAAAGATCGAGTCTTCAAATCATCATAAAGAGTCCATAAAGTTGGAAGCGGTGGCTCCCAAAGAAATGACTTATGCCATGGCAGTCCTTGCATTGCATGCAATCTGTGTACTATAATTGCTGTGCGGAATCCAGGTTTCTCAATTGCTTCATTTCCGGCCGATTTATGTGGAGCACGTGATGCGCACAAAAAATATTGGCGGTCTAGAAGTGTCGTCTGCGCAATGATCGCGGCGGCTTTTTGAACGCCAAGGACGACCACGCACGTTGTGAGACGTCATTCGTTAGACCTCAATAGTGAACATGATGGCTTTCTGTGTGAGCCTCCATAATATGACTTAAATACGAAAGTGACACAATATTGTTTTTATAGTCGGTATTCCGGGAAGACATAGGTTGAGGTCAGACCATCCAAAGGTAATGTTTCAAGTCTTCTTCTTCTTGTCGTTCGCCAGGTAATGTTTCAAGTTAGACTAAAGGTAAAAAATATGCATGTGCGATGACTGATCAAACCTCACAATATATATTCCTAGGAATTAATCTTGGTCAGTCAAAATTCTAAAATGGACTTTCTACAGATATATATATATATACTAGAATGAATACCCGCTTCGCCGGGTATCCGGCTTCGCCGGGAAGAAGTAGAACTGAATGATTCGCGGCTTTTCCGGGAAGAAGTAGAGCAAAGCCGGGTACCCGGCTTCGCCGGGAAGAAGTAGAGGAATATCCGGCTTTGCCGGGATGAAAGCGTTGTGGACAGTGACCTTCTAAAAATAGTAACGGAAATATCCGGCTTCGCCAGGATGAAAGCGTTGTGGACAGTGACCTTCTAAAAATAGTAACGGGAATATGGATTGACGCCACACGAAGGAAGGGAGGTAAACGCAAAACACTGGAGAAGATAAGGAAGAGTTACTGGGAATGGATCTGGGAAGATGAACAGAAAAACCAAAATCGGTTCAGCGCTGTGCGCTGAGAGCACGTGTTGAAAATTCTCATCGACCAGGTTGTGTCCGGGGTCTACCTGAATATGCCCACCAAATTTGAAGCAGATCCATCGAGAACTTTGGCCGTGCATCGCGAACACACACACACACACACAATACATGTATACAATATATCATATATATATATATATATATGGGTGCGTCTCAGAATCTCGTCCTCTGTGACATTATCACCAAAAGTAAAATCTTCCCAGAAAACTTTGATAATACTATTTACACACTTCTCAGGGTGTACCTTTTCAGTTTAAACAAGAAAAAATATAACATTGCCTTTAGTTTGCCATATATTGAGCATTATTTGGACCATGTGTGCAAAATCACCCGTGTAACATGGAAACAATAAAAGACAAAAAAACTGCATTTATAAGGCTGAAAACGACTTTTATTCAGTTATTATTGTTGAATCACAAGCCATTATAGAGTTCAATATGAAATGACTACATGCAAACAACAAAATAATGTTTTTTTCAAAGTTCCATGCATTCGTCAAAATTTCAATACAAAAATGAAAATTAATTAATGATATCCTGATCAGAACATGTTGATACATGGCATTCATTCAGTCTTATTGACATTTAACCTTCACAATAGCATATATACAAAGATTTGTTGCTCTAAGACAAAATATTAGAAAGTTATCCCAAAAGAATGCAAAATGGTCACCGATGTAACATGGAAACATCACTTTTGTAACAAAGAAACGGTTATGCTTTTCCCCACAAACTTTACTAAATGAAGCTGATTTTGCAACCAGATTCTTCTTAGGTAAAATGCCAAACACTAAAACAGGAACAGAAAGAAAAAAGCTGGACAAAATCAAGCAAACTTTGCCCCAAAAAAGAGAAACATTAATGAAAAGTTCATCACCGACGTAACTCGAAACGAACAACCAGACATGTATTATAAGGTTTGACATGAAGAATGGAAATGTTCAAAAGTGGTTCATTCAATTGATAAGACAATAAACCAAAGGCATTGGTTACATATAGAACAGTTGCCACTTGCAGTTAATTAATTTATTTTAAAAGAAATAATGCCCCCTGGCATTGAAGGTGGGGTCACGAATCATGGTTGCATCAGATGTAGGGACTAAGGAAATATCTTCGATCCCTGGAAAGCAATAGTAGTTCCCCTCCGGTTTCCTTGGAAGGAACGTTATTACCAGTTCATCAGGTCGAATCTCTTGCACCTGAAACATGCAAGTACTACTGCGATTTCAACTAAAGATTGATGCAATATGTGTACTAGTTTCACTAACATGAATTTGTTTAATGTCTATCAAGATTTTGATGCATTCACATTCACTGGCTAAAAACAAAATAAAGTAATTATTTTGTTCATACTTACCATTCCATTGAACATACAACTTTTACAATTAATTATTAAAGAAAACATTGACACTTACCGTTCCTTTAAATGGATTTCGGAAATTTAATTTTGGTCATAATTTTTTATATTTTTAATTTTCAGCTTGTTTTTAATCCAAATATAACATATTTATATGTTTTTGGAATCAGGAAATGATGTAAAATAAAATGAACGTAAATGTGGATCGTTTTATATAGAAAAAAAAATTACAATTTTTAGATTTTTAATGGCCAAAGTCATTAATTAATTTTTAAGCCAGCAAGCTGAAATGCAATACCAAAGTCCGGCCTTCGTCGAAGATTGCTTTACAAAAATTTCAATCAATTTAATTGAAAAATGAGGGTGTGACAGTGCCGCCTCAACTTTTACAAAAAGCCGGATATGACGTCATCAAAAGTATTTGTCGAAAAAAAGAAAAAAACGTCCGGGGATATCATACCCAGGAACTCTCATGTCAAATTTCATAAAGATCGGTCAAGTAGTTTAGTCTGAATCGCTCTACACACACACACGCACAGACAGACAGACACACACACACACATACACCACGACCCTCGTTTCGATTCCCCCTCTATGTTAAAACATTTAGTCAAGTTTTGACTAGGTGAAATCGAAAGAAAAACTATTATTAACAAATGTTTAGCCTAATTTTTCACTTCATAGAATATCATAGCAGCAAAAACTCACCTTTTCTCAAGAACCTTGGGTGTTGATCACTGTCGTAACAAAATCACAGACTTCGGAAACATTCTCGAAATCTTTTTTCGCTGCTGGAAGCTGAACTATTTCTCTCTGTAACTGCGCATGCGTAGTCACCCGCACCTCTAAGTCACTACGCGCAAAAGAGTTCTAATCTTTCTTCAAAATTCTGAACATTATTTGCAAAACCGTTCACCATCGTAACTGAATTTTGAAGAAGCATGTCATATTGCGCAACTTTCAACTTAGTTTGCAGATGCAATTTTGAGAAAATAATACTTAAATAACATTTAGCTTAGCGATTTTCTATGCCCTTTCATGTCAAGATCGTGTTGAAGATGAATATGCAAATTCTAAAGTTCAAATTTAGGACTTGTTGCTGTTGCACGCGTGTGGAAACCTATGTTACGACAGTGATGGCAAACTTTCAAGCGATTAATTTCGTTTAAAAAAACAATTCTGTGGACAAAATAACATTTCAACTGTCAAGTACACTTAAACCAAACACACATAACAAGAATAGCAGTCCTTGGACATTCTAAACGATTCTTGTAGTGAGGTGCAAAACTAGTTGATGGTTCATGTCACAGATCAGACCTCCATTTTTCACGCATCCAATCATTTCTTTCGCAAAACAACCTTCATAATATAAAAAATCATGCAAAATACTCAGTTTTGTTTGTACTATTTCTTTATTCATTTTACTTCTCAAATATACCAATATCATATGTACACCAAAAGGTTCAGTTTCTGAGACGCACCCATATATATACACACACACACACACACACACAATACATGTATACAGTATAATATGTATACATGTACAAGTACTTTTCCAGAAATCAATACTGTACATTTTCCAGATTTTCTCTGATCATTTACATTTCGTAACAACAGGAAGATTGTAAGACTTAGCTGTAGTGCCTAGTGGGTGTTATAAAATGAAACAAAAAATAATCAAAGAACAAAAATCACATAAAACAACATAGGTACTGTAATACTAATAATGGGGAATTTATTTTCTCTGCCTCACGTGGTGATGATGCTGTTGACTCGAAAGCGGAACTGCGAACACGAAGCACAGAAAGACTACCTTGTCCAGTGGACGATACCTTCCGCCTGTGCACGAAGCAAGCCGCAGCAGACGTCAAAGGCAAAATGTCAAACAAAAAGTAAAAAGTCAGGTGACAGTTCTCTCACAAAACAACTAAATAATTAGTTGAAGCAATTTACCTTTCCGTAGCAAAGATCAAGACTCCGCCTTGGGCGTGTGCTGTATTCAGTGCCATGATCAGTGCGTACAACCTGCAAGCGCAACAGAAATTTCTGGTCTAAATGTTGTTGTCCCGAGATTGTGACGTCATAGAGTTAATCTCTAAACAAAAAAGACTTAACCTGATTATCACAGTTTTTACGAATACATGCAGTTAGGAAAACATTCATACACAAAAGTGTGAGTGTATTTTAAGTTAGAGTATTATGAATAATTGCAGTTTTCTTCTTCTTGTTATCTTAACGAAATATACTAAGAATTGCGTGAAAGGGCTAAAGTATTAATCTCTAGCTCAAAATGTCCCTTTCCAAACTACATTTAGGAAAGTACTGCCCGCAAAAGTAGATGTGTTAAAACCTCATATCAGTTCAAAAAGTAATGACTGGATTACGTGTCACATCGTTTTTCAACTGTCGATGCAAATATTCATGATAATTCCCATAATGTGTATGGTGTGACCTGTTGAGGTCACTATTCCTAACTTATTGACAGAAGAGTCATCTTTAATGAGATCAACAACCGCAAATGTGGCACCGATGGTATGCCCCTTCTACCAAATATGCTGACAGTTCATGATATTTCTTGCAATTGGATGCAGCTGTGTGCCAGACACAGCAATTTCTGATCAGCAGTTTTGACAGAGTCAGCTGTGCATATGCTGCAGCAGGATGATGCACACTGAAAAAGCAGGATTGTTTCCAAGTTGATCAGGCTCTTGAGTCTTGTGGGCCTCGACCGTATTAGTGCACAGTTCTATATTATGTTGATTGCCAATTGTGACCTATGAATCATTGCACAAAAAGTGAAGATGAAATTGAACCTAATAAGTTTCTGTGAAAGCAGCTAAGAACTTACAGCCCGCTGCAGTTTGTGTTGAACAATCATTTTGAGTTACTTATAATTACTTAACAATGACATTGTGTCTGCAGTGAAGAACTAACTTTTTTCTTCTGAAGCTTACAAAACACAAAAATCAGAAGCATGGAGCAGGACAGTTCAGTGCACAACTCACCAGTGTCACCACGGCCTCGAGCGCGTTCTTATCAGGATTATGTGGCGCAGCAACGAGCTCTGATGGCTAGCCAGGCCAAACCTCTTGTCGGGACAGGCTCCACTTTGTTGAGACAGATGATGATTGGCTTTGCTTGTGCTGCTCTTCTGGGTCTGATCATGTTTGTTTTGGGGGCTACTTTCATATCCAGGGCGATGGAGAAGAAGGAGAGCATAACAATAATGTTGTGCATAATGGGGATTGGTATGTACTTTTGAGCAGAATTATAAGTTGCACATGCATGTGTATAAAAAACACAGACCATATATGAATGCATACAAACATAGAACTAGATGTATCATACACACAGACATACAATGTACAGTTGTTCATTATTTGTCTCATACTCATAGTATCAAACAGAGAGAGAGAGAGATACTCAGAGAGAGATCGTGAGAGAGACATCAAACTCAAAAACAGTATTAGTTTATTACTCATGAATAGTAGCATTAGGTCCATAAATGTCCTGTCTTACACTTACAGCCAGTCCTTGCTACAAAACACACACACACATGTAGACTGATAGAGCAAGAGAGAGACTCGGAGAGAGAGAGAGAGAGAGAGAGAGAGAGACTCGGAGAGAGAGAGAGAGAGAGAGAGAGATCGATAGTACCTAATCTGTTTATAATACATGCCTTAGTGACTATACCTGTTGATAACAATTTAACTACCTGGGTTAGTACTTTTGGTCGGTCCCTTGGGTGGTCGTTATAGACAGGTGTGACTGTAATACATGATACTGAATTGTGTTTTTGTGATTGTTGAGAGTTATTTTAGATTGCTTTATTGTTTTGTGCAGCTTGCGGTCTGTTGATCATTGCTGGTGTGGGCGTTCTGGCCAAATTGCTTATCACGCGTAAGACTCAGAGCTGTCAAGGGAGGCGATCACAACAACACCCTCAGGCTGCTTGTTTTCATACGTGTTCAGGTAAAATTGGGTTTACATCAGCTACATTCTCGTCCTTTCCTCTACTTTGACCAGAGTGAGAGAGCTGGTAAATTAAAAAAAAACAGGAACCAAAGACATGCACAATATTTTGATGGTTAGCATGGCTTGACTGCACTTGGATTTGAGCTTTGATCCTAAAAACTGGATTCTGCGTTGAGAGTTGGTTTAAATTATAAAAAAAAGTAGATTCAGAACATTTCTCTCTTGTGGAGTGTAAAGTAAAGATTATGATTGAATCAATGAATGTGGCGTGCTTCCTTGGTGTTAGGGCATGTTTCACCTTCATGATGAAGTGGTTGACAAGTATGTTTCTGTATGACTATGAGCGTATTGTTGAGAACAAGTCTTACACCTGTGTGTTAGACTAAATTATTAGTGAATTTTAAATTTACTCAGGCAATATATTCAGAAGACAAGAATCAGTGTTCGATCCCTCAAAATGTGAGTAAAACTATTCACACAAAAAAAATTCTAACTTTGACTGTTTGTTGCAGTTATCTACACCCCTTCACAAGACCCTTTACCTTATGTTTACGATCCGCCGCCAGCGTATGACACTGTAGCCTCACTCATTGTGTCACCTGGTAGTGGAGCAGTGGGAGAAGGTGCTTCTAGAGATGATTCAGACGGGGAGAAGATTCAGCCTATCATGGTGCTGCCGCCAGACTATGATGATGCCACCAAACCAATCCCAGCCTATCAGGATGCAATTCTGTCGTAGGCGCTTGACGCTGAATGCTTAACTCGAACTCTTACATGAGTACAGTGACACTTACTTTTTAAGACCTCCAAGAATACATGTGTATGACCAAACTTTGGCCTTAATAAAGACCTTCTTTCCTGCGTAAACTGTGTATCCAGTACACTACCAAGGAACTGTCCAGACATTTGGTGATTTACATGGTATAAGAATGTCCTTCCATTTGGACATATAACCTATTGGTTGATAGCTTCCTCTGCGGAATATTTTTGTGCAGAATTGATTTCTAAGATTGAGGTATCACTTACAACATTAATTCCGTAAAAAAATGTCTTACTCTGCACAGCAGCCAGTCTGTAGATGTTTGATAATGATATACAGTGGAACCCCCTTTTACGACTTTCAAACATCCTAGAAAATCCTGTTTTAAAATGGAGGGACGTCTTAAAATGGAGGATAACCACGGTGCAAGGGAAGCTCTATGGCAGTCTGGACGACCTACAGCGCACGGCAACATTTGCGCGGAGAACCGGCGCGGCGTTTCCATCTGAGTGATCGACAAGAAGAAGAAGAAGAAATGGAGGATATTAATGAAGAGAGGCTGCGAACAGAACATCTGAGAAAGGAAGGTTTTATGAAGGAGTAAGTCTTAAATTGGGGGTCTTAAAAGTAGGTTCCACTGTATGTCCTGATGGAAAAATGCTCTTATGAAATATAAAAGCCTTATCAGGTTTGTGATGATCTGTATGATGCTTTACAGACGAAGAAAGGTGTGTACCTTCAAATGAGAGGAAGTTTTGAAAATGGAGGAAAATGTACAGGAAGTCTTAAAAAATGGATGTTTCACTGTAACCACATGCACATGTATAGTTTGGGTAATTTGAGAGAATAGTATTTTTTATTATTTAGAGGTATTTTTTTTAATGAGGATTGACACGAACTGACATGAATCAAATGTTTTCATGTGGGCTTAATGTATTGTTTTTCCACGTTTTTGTGGGCATTATTTTATTCAGAACAAAACTGTGTATTTATTCACTGCAGTATCAAATGCATATGTCGTGCCGAATTCACGTAATTGCCGATTACGCGTAATGGGCAACATTTTTGCCCATTTCGCGT
This sequence comes from Littorina saxatilis, assembly GCF_037325665.1. NCBI lineage: Eukaryota > Metazoa > Mollusca > Gastropoda > Littorinimorpha > Littorinidae > Littorina > Littorina saxatilis. The sequence goes on from NC_090246.1 coordinate 36,394,964, forward strand.
AATCGGCAAAACGCTGCCCAATACGTGAAATCGGCAGCGTTTTGCCGAAATCGCGTAAAGGCCTCTAAAACTTGCCTATTTCGCGAATTCAGCAGCCGATTACGCGGAATCGGCAGCCGATTACGCGTAATAGGCAAGTTGCCCATTACGCGAAATCGGCAATAGTGAGTTTAGTGTGTATGTTTGTTTGTGTGTGTGTGTGTGTGTGTGTGGGTGTGTGTGTGTGTGTGTGTGTGTGTGTGTGTTGTCGTCGATACTGACCATGACTGTGATAATATACTTTTTAGCACGCACGCACACACACTCACAAACACACACACACACACACAAACAAACACACACACACACATACGTGTATAAGGTCACAAATGAGGACTTGCTAATACACACATTCACACAACGGATAGTGCGTTTGTAGTGCACTTGCACTACAACGGCACTGGGCGCAGTGCCTTTGTAGTGCACTTGCACTACAACGGCACTGAGTGCAGTACTCGCTCCGGCATCGACGAATTTTACACTAAAAAAGGCACAAAATTTGACCTATTTCGTCGCCTATAGAGGACGGAAAGAATGTCATTTTGAACATTGTTATGACATTCTTTCCGTCAAATTGAGGCATGTACTTTCAGGAAATATAGTTGAAAAAAATGGGGAATTTTTTGGCATCCCCATTTTTTTCAAATTCCCCATTTGTTACCAAGTGTGTACAGATTTTTTCCTCATTTGTATAGATGTACACGCCCACACACACACACACACACACACACACACACACACACACACATAGTATACTAGTGATGCAAACGAGGCAAACATTTATTTCCGAAACAAGAGAACAATAATAGGAAAAGATGAACAAATAGATGAACATGAAGAATTACGCATAATTGTGAGAAAAAAACCGCTTCTCAAAAATACAAGTTAAGCTGCTATTTTCATCTTTCAGTACCACAAACACAGGTTATAGCTTGGCTGACATGCAGTTTGGTAGTAATTTTTATTTGTTTTTACATTTGCTGTTTTTCGGGTGGCAGTGACTGTGTCTCAATGACTGCTTTCTTTCCCTTTCTGGACATCTCACTCAAAGCAACATTTACACTCAGTTTTGTAGTAAACAACATGCCGAGGTATTTGTACGAGTTGGTTACTCGGACTGCCTCGCCACCATAGGACCATTTCTCGTGAGCTGCAAGGTGGCCTCCCATACGGAACACCATGACATCAGTTTTATCCAAGTTAACTGATAAGCACAGGCGATTTGCTTCTCTTTTTAAATTGTTCAGTTGGTTTTGTAAACCTATGACAGAATTAGACATCAAAACAACATCGTCAGCGAAAAGTAGCAAGAATATCTCCGTCGCACCAGGTATCAACTGTATACCATGTCTTCCCTTACAGGACACTTCTGTTGCCAGTTCATTAATAAAGAAGGAGAACATCAAAGGGCTCAATAAACATCCTTGTTTCACCCCTCTAGGGCATTCAAAATAATCAGAATAATTACATCGGTCACGCACACATGCTTTCACTGATGTGTAAACGGCTGTTAGGGCCTTATACATTTTCCCGTTTACACCACTTTTCCTCAAAACCTCCGATAATGCATTCCTGTTCACAGAGTCAAATGCCTTCTTAAAATCTACAAAAGCTATGTACAGCTTAGTATTCTTTAATAAATGCTTCTGAACAATGCCATATAACGAAAAAATATGATCAACAGTACTGTAACTTGACCTGAAGCCGGCTTGTTCTTCAATTATGTTTTCCTCTTTCTCAGCCCACTTTGTCAATCTCTTGTTGAGAATGTGTGTATAAACCTTGCTTACAACACTGGTCAAGGCTATGCCACGATAATTATCCGGTACATTCACGTCTCCTTTCTTATGAATTGGTATGATAATTGATCTTGACCACTCTTCAGGAGATGTTCCCGTGTCAAACAACATGTTGAACAGATCAACAAGAAAGTCCAATACTGTTTCATTGGCATGCTTCAACATTTGGCTCACAAACATATCTGGCCCAGCACTCTTTCCTACTTTTAAATTACGGATACTGTCAATCACTTCTTGCTTTGAAATGTTTTCGCTAAATAATTCATCAACTACTTCCTCCTCAACTTCATCGGTATCCTTTTCAACTCCAGACACAAAATCAACGGTGTTAAAAACCTCATAAAAATGTTCGTACCACTGTTCACTTGAGATGCCATGGAAGATTGCTTTCTTTGCGTTCAATGACCGAATAGTTTGCCAAAACACTTTTGGGTCTTTAATGGAATTTTTCAACTTGGCAAGTCTTTCTAAATCAAAATTCTTTCTATACAACAATTCCTTGTACTCTTTGCATTCCTGTACATATTCTTCCCTGCATACCTCATAATTTTGCTTGTTAGCTCTCTGAGCCCGTTTCAGGAAACGTTTTAGGACGGCTTTATTGCGCAGACAATCTTTGTCAAACATACACGCAGCCGCACAATGGGGAGGGAGAGAGAGAGAGAGAGAGAGAGAGAGAGAGAGAGAGAGAGAGAGAGAGAGACCACACACACACACACATACACACACACACACACACACACACACACACACACACACGCACGTACGTACGCACACGCACGCACTTAACTTGCTATTGCTGATTTCGCGTAATGGGCAACTTGCCCACTACGCGTAATCGGCTGCCCATTCCGCGTAATCGGCTGCCGAATTCGCGAAATAGGCAGGTTTTAGAGGCGTTTACGCGATTTCGGCAAAACGCTGCCGATTTCACGTATTGGGCAGCGTTTTGCCGATTACGCGAAATGGGCAAAAATGTTGCCCATTACGCGGAATCGGCAATTACGTGAATTCGGCACGACACATATATACTTGGAATTAGTCCTTCATTCAAGTGTTAACTGTGATTATGCATTTGTACACTTAATACATGCTATGCAGAAGTATTTTGATGTTTTCATAGTTAAGTTATTCCTGCAGTAGATCATTTGCACATATGAATTTATCCTTATTTTTTTCTGTTCTGACTGATTACATTTCTTTCTTAAACTGTCAGCTGAAGTTGCAGGGTGAAACTCTTTAATTGAAAATGTTATCAGTATTTGTATTGCACTTGGTGAAAAGAATTGTTTGTTTTGCATTTGGCAAGGGTAGACTTTTTAACATCAATTAAGCATCCTTTCTTCAGTATTTCAGCATTTTTATGCTTACGCCAAGGAGCTGGCTTACGCTTACGGCCTGAAAAGGCAAAATGGAAATGGGGCATACAGTTACTACATGTACCAGTATGAATCATACTTTCTGTGATAACAATATTTTTTTTATATAAATTTGTGTCAGAGTTGGAAACCATCTTTTCTGTGATAGAATTGTTTTCTGTGTTTTATATTATTTTTTTTTTATACTGTTCGTGCATTTTTGTTTTTCACCCATCGAAACATTTTTCTGTGTTTTAATTTTATATATTTTTTTTTATACTGTTCATTCTTTTTGTTTTTCACCCATTGAGACATTCACACATAAAATGTGTAAGAGCAAAAATCACTTGATATTCAAAACCATTTCCATTATTTGTGGTATTTTTGTATAGTGGGTGTGTGCAGATGTGTTTGTGTGTTTGACAGAAGAGAGGGATACAGAGAGAGAAAGAGAAACTAATGCTTGTGTGCATATATGTAGAAAAGCAGAGTTTATTTGATGATTTGAATGATAGCACATCTTTTTGGCATCTTTTGGCACATCTTTTTTTATGTGGTGTTTTTTGTTGTATGAGTGCTCAGATTGTCGAACCATTTTTTATGGAAAAGATGAAAATGAGTGGTGGGGATAATGGTGAGTTGTGAATCTCTTAACCCTTGAAATGTTCACTATGTATTTGTTCCCACATTTATATTTTGATGTATTGAGATGATTTATTAACGTTAATTTGCTTTGTTTATTGGGCATTTTTTCTCCAGTTATTGATTTGAGATTGTAAAAGTGAAGGTAATGATCTTATACATGTTACTGTCTTAATTAAACTTCACCGTGCTTCCTGCGTCGTGGACGACCCAGAGCCTCACAAAAGTGTCTGTATATCTGAAACAATTGGGAATTTTTGATGAAGAACAAACACCTTAGGACCCTCCCATCGACCACTTTCTGAAGGATTATCTTTGTAAATGAAGAAATAAACAATGACGAAATTTAAACTGGGCAGTCCAGTATGGAATTAAAGAAGGGTTTTAAGATGTTTATCTCTATTTGGATGGCGTGGGTCGTGTACGACCCGCACTCTGCAAAGAGGCATTAAAGAGTTTATCCCTATTCGGATGGCGTTGGTCGTGTACAACCCATACTTTTTATGTTGAATCCTACTTTCAGGATTCAACATAAAAGGTATGGGTCGTACACGACCTACATCATCTGAACTGTGTGGTCCAAAGCGTGATCCGGTGAAGGTTTAAGCATCTCTTATAGGGGAACAATTGACACACTTGAAACTTTTCTTTTTCTTTTTCTTGAAGCAATGTACATGTAAGAGTTTACCAAATGAATTATGGGTACAGTTTAAAGTATCAATTGAGATTAAGATTTGTTGCATCTAACGTTTGGTTGCGATTGGAAATTGAAAAAAAAACCACATTCCTTTTCAATACAATTGGTTTAGCTCAGCAAGTATGTTTGGGGCTGAATGCAGATATTTTCTTTTGCTTAGCAACTGTGTCATTGTATTACAGATAAAAATTACTTTAAAACAAATGTGTTCATTGGGAAGGCTTGCAGAGAGAAAAGATTGCAAGCAACTCTAACAGAAGACTTTAGATTGAATAAATTTGGATCTTTCTTTCTTTCTTTATTTGGTGTTTAACGTCGTTTTCAACCACGAAGGTTATATCGCGACGGGGAAAGGGGGGGAGGGGAGGGGGGAGGAAATGGGATAGAGCCACTTGTTAATTGTTTCTTGTTCACAAAAGCACTAATAAAAAAATTGCTCCAGGGGCTTGCAACGTAGTACAATATATTACCTTACTGGGAGAATGCAAGTTTCCAGTACAAAGGACTTAACATTTCTTACATACTGCTTGACTAAAATCTTTACAAACATTGACTATATTCTATACAAGAAACACTTAACAAGGGTAAAAGGAGAAACAGAATCCGTTAGTCGCCTCTTACGACATGCTGGGGAGCATCGGGTAAATTCTTCCCCCTGACCTGCCGGGGGCTAGGAAATAAAGGTGTCAGAGAGATGAAAAATATGTGTACAGGGAAAACAGCTTCCGATTCAGCATCGCCCATTATGTACGTATGATGATGAATGAAGCCCACTGCAGGGTCACCCGTTGCAGGAATGCCCATAATGGGTAGAAATGTTCAAATCAGACCAGTGGGAGCATTATGTTTATAATTGTGCGCAGACATGTATGTATTATGCATTCTTTACTGTATTTTTGTCAACAAATGATATTAGGTTATTAAATGACCTTTGCTTTTGTGTTTAATCAGATTAAACAGTGCTTTACATCCATACATTTTGACTTCATGCCATTGTCTGTGAAGTTTGTTGACATACTGTGCTGAGAAAGAGGGGGAGATGTTACACACACACACACAGGGTTCGTACAGGTCATGGAAAACCTGGAAAGTCATGGAATTTGATTTTTAATTTTCCAGGCCTGGAAAGTCATGGAATTTCAATTCAAGTCATGGAAAGTCATGGAATTTAACAAAAATAAGAAAGAAAGAAAAATTAACATTAAGCACGCCAGCAGCGATTTTCGTTGCCCAGCCATTCGTATTTGCATATGAGAATAACGGTATTTTTAACGGCACTTGAGCCAAAGCGAGGCTCACTTCCTTCCGTTATCTCGTCGTGTCGTCTGCGCTGCATTTGAGTCGGTTTTGTCGAAGTTTTCTGCTTTTGTTTTTGCATCGATAAAGTACTTTAGCGCTTCGACAATCAAGATGGAGGATGATGAGTTTGAAACTTTCTTTCGAGTTGTTTTTTGACAACAAAAAGTATGCGGAATTGGAATGAATTACCGAGGAAGATGTTCGGTGAAAAAAATGACAGTTCGTCAAGTCACAGTGACGGTTACCAAACGGAATTTACGAAAGTGCAGATGGATACAAACAGTGGCTGGTCCAGTTTAGTGAAATGACAGGACCAGCAAACATTACCGATAATCTGACTGCGTAGCAAATGCTTGTCTTGCTTGTCGAAGAGACACTGCGTAGAAACTGACTCAAATTCAGTGCAAAGCAAGCCAGTGTCAAAATTGGCAGTGACAAGACGTAAAAAGTTTGCGTGTTCGGAAATGGCGACCTGTGGATCTAGTCATGGAGAATGTTATTGAGGCTCATGGAAAGTCATGGAAAAGTCATGGAATTTTGTTTCTAAAAACCAGTGGGGACCCTGCACACACACACACACACACACACACACACACACACACACACACACACACACACATTGTCTGTAGATTTTTCTCACTCCCTCTTAGTCTCTCACTCTCCTTCTCTCTCAATCTTTCCCTCTGTATAACATAGATCTTCACATAATGCCTTTCTGGTAAATTTGAAGACACTGACAGTCATACAAACACACACCCACACCCCTTTTAGAAACAGAGGCTCAGACAGAGAGAGGGAGAAAGAGAGAGAGAGGGAGAAAGAGAGAGACCACTAAAGAAACAAATAAACAGAGAAAAAAACTGGCACCAGTATCACACACACACACATACACGCACGCACGCACACACACACACATGCACGCACACTGACACACACACACACACACGCACGTACGCACACTGACAGTCAAACAAACACACCCCTTTCAGAAACAGAGACTCAGAATGAGAGAGAGAGAGAGACAGAGAGAGAGAGAGAGAGAGAGGGAGAGAGAAGATACTTTTTTTTATTTACGAGGGTAATAATATAAGCAGTACATTCTTTTTTACAATCAGCCCTCGCCCCTGAGGGAACACTAATAATAGAATAATAATGATAGTAAGAGAGAGAGAGAGAGAGAGAGAGAGAGAGATACAGGCGAATAAATATATATGAGAAAGAATAGCAAGGGAGTCTACATGAAGGTTGATTCTTTTTTAATTTTTTTTTATTCATTCATTCTTTCAGTATAATTGTTCCTATTTTTTAAGTCGGCTGTTAATGTTGTTTCGGCTCCATTCTATTGACTCTTCTTCCTGCCTGTGTAATAGTATTTCTCCTGTCATTTTGTACCTTAAAAGAGAGTGTCTATTTAGATTGTATTAAGATTAAAAAAAAAAAGTTTCAGACACAAACTGTTGGTTATTCTTTCTTTACATGTTTCGCTGACTTTCTTTTTTAACATCAAGTCAGATCTAATTATCTTGTCATGGATGGCATTCAAACCTAAACTTGGTCATGGCTTCTAGAGTGCTTTGGGAGCTAGTTCTTGGGCTACTGGGAGACCTGACTGTTTAGCATCCCATGACCTTTTTGTATGCAAAATGTGCCTTCTCGGTGTTTTTTAGTTCTTTCTTTTTTTAATTCGCTATTATCTGTCATCTATGAAGAAACCACCATTGTCATGTGATGTTAAGTTTACATTTCCTTTATCATAGTCAGTTTTTGATTGTAAATCATACATTTTGGACGCTGAAACATTTGAATAACTGCACAGCATAATTATGGAGAGAAAATGAAAGTTGTGAAACATGGAAGATCTATCTCATCTGACGAATTTTTTTTCTCTCTTCCTTTTTACATACCATTTTTTGTAAAAAAAACCAACAACAACAAAAAGCATTATTGACACAAGACGCTTAGGTTTATTTTTGTTTGTTCTGAGCAGTTTCTTTGTTTGTGACTTTTTGTTAAATTTGGGGAGGTTGTAAACCGTACTATAATTTCAAAGCTTGTGTTGAAAAAGAATAACAAGTGATATACATAGTATCCCTTCCCTCTATTTTTATTTGTTTCTTTCTTTAGGGGTTAGTTTTTTCTTAAACGTTTTTCCATTAATAATACTTTCTTTTTCTTTTCTTAAAAAAATAGCTGTTTAAATCAAACCTTAGTTGACACGTACTTTTTTTTGGTAGAGTCAGTTTGCTTTTGAATTTGACTGTCAATCTTATGGATGATGAAATCCTTTGACTCCATGGTATGTGGAGGAAAAAGACAAAAGACATTAAAACACTCTGAAGAAAATAGTAATACTTGAACTGTATTGATTTTGTTTACATTTGAAAAGGTGTGTTAAGCACCAGCAGAAAAAATGCCTCGATTGATGTTGCAGCTTATGGAATAATGTACAAAAACTAGTTTTTAAATTTTTTAAAAATTTTTTTTTTAAATTTAAAATTTTTTTATTTTTTTATTCTCTTTTTGTGAAGTTTTATTTATATATTTTTTTTTTTACATGTATACGCTATACATTACAGGACATCCCCTAAACAAAGGGACAAAAACTAGTTTTTAATAACATTACTAAGCATATTTCTGATTTCCTGTTTGGTTTTACTTATCTCATTTCAGCAGTAAGTGTGTAAGTTAGAATGTTGAAAGAATGCTGAGACTCTAAATCCTAATGTGCAGGTTTGTTGAATGCAAGAGAGTCAGAAGCTCTTGCGGCATAACTTTTGAAGTTGAAAGGGGAAAAAAATGATTTTTTTTTGTTTTGTATTTATAAGGGAAGTAACCCCCTTTTGTAAGTGTTGTAACTTGTTTATCTGACTGCTTCCCTTGGTCTTTACCATCATGACTAAACACAATCTGAACAAGGAACTTAGTCGATAAATATCGACAGGGGGCGGACAAATGGTTTACATGTGAAATGTGTGTATATGGGTGTGGGTCTGAAACAAACAAACAAACAAACAAAACATGTGAACCCCCCCTCCCCCCCTCCCACCGCTCGCGGGCTGAACGACTGACGTCACATGTCGCTTCGGTCTTTTCCAGAAGAACACCGCGTTAGTGTACATAATACACAATTCGATCGCGTAGCACTGCCAATGCCCTTTTTCGCAACGAAAACCGTGCTGCTGTTTCTTGTGTGTTAAATCTGAAAGCAATATAAGTGAACGAACAATTGAAAACTGATATCACGTTACTAAACTCCCAAAAGTAATAAATTACTTCTGACTGCGGTACACAATACATTTTCAAAGCAATTTTTATTATTTTCAAGACATAAAAAATACAACGGAAGAAAAATGCAAGCAATAACAATTTTTTTAAAGTACAGACTAAATACTGAAGCTCTCTATTTCTCTTTAGTATGTTGGATTCAGGTGTACTTACTCACAGTTGCAGACAGATACAGATTCAAACACGTGTCGAGCGTAAAACAAAAAGTGAAACTAGAGAATAACATGAACCTGAAAACTTTTAAAATATTTGTACCCAGCACCAAATGAGATTATTGTAAAAAAAAAAAATGTAATACAAAGTGTGTGTGTTCTACATAAGACAGGAGAATTTACATAGCAACAGAAAACATGCTTGTAAATCACTGAGCACCAGTGTAGCTAACTTTGCCCGTCTCACACCTTGTTAATGTTAGTGTCACTGGTACGCAACCTGTTCTTCATGCTCTACTCTTTCCACCCGCGCTGCACTTTGTCCATCATTGACATTGTCCTCAGCTTGTGGTGAACTCGGATTTAAAAAAAAAAGCAGGACAGCATTTTTGAAAACATCTTCTCGCACTTTCAAAGAAATGTCAAATGCATAAACGGTGTCATAAAAAAGCACAGGCACTGTATCATTGGTTTGGCACTGTTGCAGAAAGTCCTTGTCATCAGCTTTCATTTTGGCAGAGCAAGCGACACCCACAGTCCGACGAAAAATGTCCTGCATGTCAAGGAACATTTGCACAATGTTGTCTTTGACAAATGTCAGTCCTCCTCGGTTAAGCACCGTTGTCATGTCAGTTGAAGAATCACAATCACTTTCTGACAGCTCACTGAACCTCAGTGCTTCTAAACAGCGCAGTTTCTCGTATCTGTATGCACCTTTCTTGAGGCCCCAAACTTTCTTTTTTAGTTTCTTCACCACACTCCCAGCAACATACCTGATCACATCCTTCCTCACACACTGGCACCGGTCGGTCATTCGCGTTGTCTTCCTGTTTGCACCCATAGGTTGCTTCGACCAGCCTTTCAAACATCCTGAGGCAAATGGAAGCTGATGCATGAGTCGACTTGGTGACCTCTGTAATGCTTGCATGGCTTGCGTAGTACAATGAGTGAGCCTTTTCCTTGGCCGCGTTCCGGAACTTCCCTCGTAGACCAAGGCATGACTCAAACACCTGAAGTTTGTCCCGAAGAACAGCACCTGTCAAACAGACCACAAAGTCTTACACTTGAACACATACAATAGAACCACCTTTGTATTACCTCAAACAATCTGAGAAAGCGGGTCTTTAAAAGGAGGCAGTCTTAAAATGAAGGAAAATTTACAGAAGTTATGCACAGACAAACTGACAAAATAAGGTCTTAAAAGGGAGGGATTATCAAATTGGGGGGGGGGGTGGTCCACTGTATATATACAATAATAGATTTTTATTAGTCCATATCTTGGGATAATTCCCTGCCTCGTATAACTTTAAAAGAAAGGCAAACACACACACCATTGTATCCAAAAAGAACACTTGCACATTGACAAGCTTCATATTGATTGATTGAAGTCTGGAATGTGTACGCGAATGATCAACAATAATTACACGTATGCCATACAGGGAGCACTGCTTACTTGTCATGTATATATGACAGCTTATTCTCAGCGTAACTGAATAACTTGAAATTTAAACTTGAAATTGTTTTACATTATAAGCAAAAGTGAAAACACTACTCCAACAAAATTGTATTCATTCATACAGTGTTTCTCTAAACACTTACAGTCCAAGGTTTTAACATGGCTTCACAGATCAGCTGACAGGCATTCATTTTCTGCAATCTCACTGCACACCTCTTCCAAAAGTGGAACTGTCACCTGTTGACATTTAAAAACACATGTAAATGTACACACAGTGACACAATAAAAAATCATGCGTAATGAGAATTATCCAAAAATATTATATGATGCACTGGTGTCAAATGTGTTATGGTATTTTATGTTATCACAGAATCTAAGTCTTGAAAAATACACATGTTCACACAAAAATATGGCAAATACCACATGAGACTGAAATATACACAAATCTGCAGTAACTTGACTGAGAAATCACAAGCGGGTGTAGTTGTAGGCATCACAATCACAAGACAAACAAATTCTGCCTTTATGTTTAATATTTTTTAACAATAAATGTTGCAAATGTAACGAATAACTTCTCACCTTTTGTGAAATAGTACTTTGAGCTTGACACACTTCTGACAAAAGTGGTGCTTGCTTCCTGAAACAAAATTATTCAATGATGAAAAGAACTGAATGTGGCAGTGTTCAAAGTGATATTCAAACTTGTATGTAACTATCAGTACCTATACTGTAAAACGAGAAGGCTATTGGCATGCTCGTCAATCAGTATGTGTCATTCAGTGTTTTGTGCTGTAACAATGAAATGCAATCAATGCAAGTTCGTGCAGTCTAGAAATAAATACAACAATAATTTCAATTGAAACCACAAACTAGTCAAATAAATTGTGTAAATAGTTGGACAAAGAGATGCTTATTAACCCAGGGAAATAACAGGATTTCTTAGCAAAACTTTCCCAACCCATTTACCTGATTCAGTCCGGCTTTTCTGCTTTTAACACTTACTTTCAGTTTCACTAGAATATAATATCACAACTACAAGAATAACAATGGAACAGGAATGAGATTTTGTTTTGTTTTTGTAAACTGCATCAGGATTTAACTAGTTTGGAAGCTCTGCTTACATACAAAATACAGACAGTGACGTTCAATCGTGGTGGCTGATCAGTGCACTGACTGAGACGGACGATTCGATTTGATCGCTTCACCACGCCTTTCCAACTATGTGCTCCCATACAGTTTTGGTAGATACATGCTTGTGCAAGTATGTTATTAGTATTACCAATATGAATCTTATTTTCCTTTCGATGGTCAGTTTTACTCACCTCTGTAACGGCAGTCACCTCTGCGAATGCTGTCGAAGAATCTAACCGAAAGTAAACATTCTGGGAATCTACGCGCATCGGCCTTGACGCAAGTTCAATACTGAGCCAATGAGCGCGGCGCGGCGAAGTTGGCCTCAATCTTCCCGCACCGTAGACCAGATTAGTAGGTGCTTGATTTTGGTATTTTGATTTTACATAACATTAAACCTTTCTTGGGGTTCATGGTCATGGCAACAGCCATAATAATATTATATCATGTATAATATTACATTTCAGCATATTTGAATTACATGTCATCATACCAAACTGTCATACATTTTTATTCCCACATCATTCTGATTGATCACAACCAAACCTACTATCAGTGGACACATCCAAATGTAAGCACCTGTTCTTGACAACTTTTAATCGATCTAAAAATAGCAACTTGTTGGGTCCTTTGCCGCCAACAGACACTGTTTGGCCTGTAGGTAATGTATTTTCTGATTTGTGCACAAAAGCTTTTTTTCTTTTTTCTTTTTTTTTAACATAACAATGTTTAATGTCACTGTATGTTTAAAAGACCATGGTCATATTTGTAAAAAAAATGTTAAATTAGAAAATAAATAACATTTTGGTTCATGATTTTTCCTACACCTGTGCTGAAAATAAGAAATAAAAATGTCGGTATATAAGTCGCTCAAATACAAGTAGGTTTGAATGGCTCGGTTTGAGTTTGTTGCAGTTGACCCTGCACAATGCGACCTATCATGTTTTTGCGATTTTGCCGTCACCCCTCCCATAGGGTGACGTATTTCACAACTTCCTGTGTTACATAAACTCTGTGATGACCAATTTTGCCTTCACTCCTCCCACAGGGTGACGGATTTCACAACTTTCTACAGATGAACAATGTTGCCTCCACCCCTCCCATAGGGTGACGTATGTCACAACTTCCTGTGTACACAAACTGATGACGTATTTCACAACAAAATGGTGCTGCCCATGGTCAACCTCGAAACTATCCGTATAGAATGGGGGCGTCCTCGCCCCCATAATGAACCACTTACACTGACAAAGTTTGATTTCTACTTGAATAAATGACAATTAGTAGACTTTAGGATTAGCACTGAGCCTGACATTAAAAAACAACTATGCAAGAAATGTTGAATTTTAATGTCCAATGCATTTTGTAAAATGCCTCGAGACCGTGAAAAGTGCTATAGGGTGAAGATTTTATTATCATAATAAGTTGTGCATGCCATACTCATTCTTTTTATATTTTGGTTTACATGTTATTCTTGATATGCATTCAATATAAACTAGTGTGATTCATTCATAGTTAATAATTATGTAAAGCGTGGAGAGTACAACTATTCGTGTATCGCGCTATATAAGCTCGCATTTTCATTATTAACATCTGACCACAGCCAGATACTGTCGTGCTCTTTCCGTATAGCCCCTGTTATTTTTTTGTTTATTATTTATTCAGTTGTATGACCGGTAGGTTTTTGAAGTTAAAAAAATACTCTCAATTTATATTCAGGCGATGCTGTGGCTTGATAATTTTTTCTTCTCATCTATTCAGTCTTTGTCTATTATTCGTCTGTGTTTAAACAGCCATTTGTGTTGTCCAGGCTCTATCTTTTTCAGTATTTTCTGCCGGTGTAACAGTTTTTGTTTGTGTTTTTTTAATTTTGATTTAATTGAATTGAAATTTTTTTTACCTTTGAGGCATAGTAAAGAAGTATCTGATTTGGAGATGTTTTCTTGCAAATTTCTGTTGTGTCCAAAGGCCATTTGCTGTGCTAAACCTCTTTTGATATGCTTTTTATGAAAAGCAATTAGGGACAGTTTGGGTCAATAGTACCCCTTTAAATGGAGTCCCTATCTACATTGTATTAAAACTGTAAGCATTGTCAGACCTGTACTTTTGTTGGTGTTAATTAAGGTAGCATTTGGTGCAGTTTTGTCTTCACGTATTTTGTATTGATTTTTCCCATGCTAATAAAACCTAGTCATATCAGATCTGAGTTCCTGTTTATGAATGGTATGCGTCACTGTGTACGGCCTCTTCTTCCAGTGGAACAAAATGCTCCCAACAGGAACGACGTCTCAATCAAATAATCGAATGACAAGCTAGTCAAAACTGCTTTTGGTACAATGAAAACAATTCTTCAGCATTGGTCTTACGCTATGTGGTCTACACAACTTGATTTACGACAAAAACACCAAACCAT
>NC_090246.1:36411731-36441731 GCF_037325665.1 Littorina saxatilis
TCGTCTACGGTTGGCCTAACACTCCTCATTACTAAGACTGTTCTGATTACTCAGGTGAGTCAAAAAGGCTTATTTTGCAGGCTAAGATTTGCTAAAATTGTTTGTGTGAAAAAATTTCCTAATTTTCACGTCCTCGTGTTGCTCGAAAATGCTCATACTCTCTCATACTCGTATGACTTTGTCATGTCGGAAGGGCAGTTTTCCAATGTCGCAACCAAGGTAAATAACGCCTCCTGCATAAAACCGATCAACTTCACACACGCATACATAAACGTTTAGCAGCAGTACTGTAAATAAGAGTACATGGTTCTAGGAAATATAGTTACGGAACATTAATAAGTTGCAGTGCCAGCACTACAAATTTCATGAGACACACAACAACAAACAAATCACTTCTTGCGTAAAGTATTGTTCTCTTCTGCATATCTCTTGAATCCGTGTTGCAGACACTTGAGACATCACACAACAACAAATGATAAAAGTAAACAGTTTCTAAACAATGAGTAATCACGTCAAACCTAAAATCAATACAATCGATCAACACGTGTGCGTTAAGTATGAAAAGCAAGAGGTAAAATATGTTGTTTGAACAAGTGATGTGTATTGTGAACTTTGAGGACATATTATTCATACACACAGCCAGAACACAGACCGGTAGAAATAAATGACATTCACTACCATTTTGGTTCCCCTATCGCTTCTGCACAACAACTTGACAAGAACAAAATCCCCTCTCCTTCTCCTCCTCCTCGTCATTATCATCATCATTATTGGATAGAGCTATAAGGAGCAGATTCAGACGAGAACCGCCCCAGGAATCCTCCCGGGAATACTATCATTACTCTCCTCAACCCCCCTCCCCCTCCCTCCCTAAATATCATAGGGGGAAAACTTTTCTCTCAAAAGCCTAGGTTGGATTCTTCACTTTCTGCATCTACCATTTAAACAAGAAATGACATCCAATGCCATATAGCTGGTTCTATGCCAGTTCAAAGGGATATGAATGCCAACTAGAGAAATTAGCCGACTTTCGATTGCTGCAGGGTGTTACAGGTACCGGCCATCCCGCGTGCACAATCGTATTCACCCCCCCCACACACACAGATCGATCAAGGCTTTTACACGGAACAAGACCACCCTTTAAATTGCACACATGCAGCAATAACAAGTGTGGCTGCATTCTGTACATATCTAGAGTAGGATTTTGTGTGTGCTGAATGTTCATGTTCGGAAATAACTCTGTCGGGTTTTTATTGGTTGTGAAAGAGTGAATACCCTTACTCTTACTAGGACAAATAAATCCACAAGTGCTCCTTGTCCACGTGGTTCCGACACACCCCTCGCTTGTGATTCGCCCGTGAATTGTTTTTCCTACTAAAAGCAAGGGTATTCACACTTCCACAACCCATACTAAACCCGACAGAGTTATTTTTGGAATTCATCTATTGATTGAGCAGACTGACATTGTCACTTTCGAATTTAATGCTACCAAAAATACCTTCTCTGAACAGAAAGCAGAGTTATTTTATTCTAGGTATGTGTTTGAGTTATACGTTAAAGCTCTCTGAACAGAAAGCAGAGTTATTTTATTCTAGGTAGTCAGTGTTTGAGTTAAAGCTCTCTGAACAGAAAGCAGGGTTATTTCATCCTAGGTATGTGTTTGAGTTAAAGCTCTCTGAACAGAAAGCAGAGTTATTTTTATTCTAGGTAGGTGTTTGAGTTAAAGCTCTCTGAACAGAAAGCAGAGTTATTTTTATTCTAGGTAGGTGTTTGAGTTAAAGCTCTCTGAACAGAAAGCAGAGTTATTTTATCCTAGGTATGTGTTTGAGTTAAAGCTCTCTGAACAGAAAGCAGAGTTATTTTTATTCTAGGTAGGTGTTTGAGTTAAAGCTCTCTGAACAGAAAGCAGAGTTATTTTTATTCTAGGTAGGTGTTTGAGTTAAAGCTCTCTGAACAGAAAGCAGAGTTATTTTTATCCTAGGTAGGTGTTTGAGTTAAAGCTCTCTGAACAGAAAGCAGAGTTATTTTTATTCTAGGTATGTGTTTGAGTTAAAGGATGGTCTCATCCCTGTACAAAACCCTAAACATATGTATGGTGGCGAAAAGGATTGCTCACACGTAACAAAATAAACCCTGAAGAAACAGATTTAGGAAGGCCTGTCGAGAAGCGGTTCAAAGCTACGTTTGTCTCACGTGGCATTGACAAAATACTCAGAGCGAAGAGACAGGTCCACCAATAAGGACGAACATTGGATGTAACTACGGCAGCACTCACTCACACATCTTGGAACCTGGACTCACCTCTACTATTTGTGGCATATTTGCATAGTGAAAGTGCAGAAATATGACAGATAAATGAACTTCAAGGTTTGATATGGACAGGCAAGCCAAAAAGCCCACGAATAAGAAAAATGTTAGAGGTTCAGTTTCACGAAAGCAAACTCTCACTACTTCAAATCAAGGTGAAGAAAATGATTACTGTAATTTTCTTTTTCTTTTGTTGATAGTTGGTTATCAACAATAACTCGAGCACATGAAGTTACACATTCTAAGTGGACGTATTAAGTGCGAAGACAAAGGGAACAAATCCTACGAAGCTTCTCTCCGTTTTGTGTGTGTGTGTGTGTGTGTGTGTGTGTGTGTGTGTGTGTGTGTGTGTGTGTGTGTGAAGAAAGTTCTTTCCCTTCGACAATAGCAGCTGAAATGATACTGCACAGTTCATGACGTAAAACATTTTAGCATGCAAACATCCTTTCTTTCCACAAGACAGGCTGTGTGTGTGTATCAGTTGCCTGCGTGTCTGTGTGATGTCTGTGTGCACGGACACAAGGGTGTGTGTCATTGGAAACATTTAGTAACTAGCGTCACGTAAGCAAACAGTGACTGACGCACAGGCGCTGTGTGTGTGTTTGTGTGTGTGTGTGTGTGTGTGTGTGTGTGTGTGCGTGTGTGTGGATGTGTGTATGTATGTGTGTGACGTGACCACAAGAGAATGAGGTGCACAAAAAAACCTTCAAGAAAACCAAACACACCCAAACAGAAACTTAGCTCAACTGCGATCGGAAGCAATACAGACTATAAGTTAACAAGAAGAATCACTGTTGAGGTTGTTAAGATGAAATATCACAAAAATCAAATAATGCAGAGGAGTAGGATTGCATCATCTTCGGAATCAACAGAATCGTCAACTTGGCACCGTCATTCCGTTAGTTGCCACAACCGGTAGAAGAAGAAGAACAGACAAACAATTCAAGACGTGTAGTTTCTAGTAAGTACCGGACACTTCGCCCTTCTGCTAAAATAAGCATCATCATGATGTCAGTGATAGTGAAGGCTCGCTCTCGCTTGCAGAAAAAAACAATCAAGTCAGAATTCACATACACAAGCATTGTCAGAACAATCTCCATGTTTTTTTCCCCCCACAGAATTTGTTTCATTTTGTAGTGTCGTCTGGTCGTCAAGCAAAAAATAATTCAAAAGTTAGTTCGTGCGATGTAGCAATTCAAGGTCAAGGTCAAACTCAGTTAAGTCCTGGATTCTCGAACAAACGCAGTTGACCAAGACTGATGCATCCGGGTCTTTCCGCTGTTTTGTGGAGAGCCTGACGTCTGTCTGCTACAGGAGTGAGGTGCAGTGCGTCTCGGAATTCATTTCACAGCCGATGAAGAATGACCTCACTCTCTACAATATCTAAACTAAATGGATGAAACTGGGAAGGACTAATGCAGTTCCAGGTGCTCGCGTTGACTAAGCCACCATGGAGCGTTAGTCAGCACACACAATTCAGCAAAATGCTAAGGTAAGACCAGGTATTTTTCAGGCGCCCAATACATTACATACAGATTTTTGTTTTTAGCCAGGAGTGTACATGTCTCATTGTTTAGGTACGTAGAACTTGGTCATCAGAGCAGTAACACTGAAGACATCACATTATTTCGTCGATTTCCAGATAACCGACTGGTACTAGCTCACGAACCTAGGGGACATAGTCATTAGAAAAGTCATATCATATCTGAAAATATCTGCTAAGATTTCAACTCTCAGAGACATCAGGTATGCACACATACAATGAACGTTTCATCATGGAAAAGGAGGGCCTAGCCGCTTTTCTTGTTGAACAACAACTTGTAACATTTGTTGTCCTGGTTAACAATACAGTATTCATCGTTCGTTCTTATTTCTTGTTATTGCGCTTCGAGTAAGCCCAATGTTTTGATGGAACAAAGAGAAAAGATAATCAACATTGGTTTGGATCCGATCTGGATTTCTGCACAATCGCTTTACGTCAAGCGAGCTCGGCATGCAAAAGAGCAGAGGCAGGAAAGGAAGCCTGAACGTTGTTTTTCTGTATTCCCCTTCTCTCTTTTGTTGTCTTACAGTAACCACGTGCCTAGTCTTTTTGAAGACGATCGAGTCTTGTACAACAAGGATTTACTGGTTGTAGTTTAGCAAGCAGTCTGTTACATCGCAGGGCAATCATGCGCAGAGCGAACTTCTCTGTGAGTCGAGGTTGGTACGAATCAATTAACGAATTTCTCTTTGTTCTCTTTTGTGTGTGTGTTCATTTAGTCACTTGTGTTCTAACCAGCACATATCGTCGAGCATGCCAGCACTTCGTGTGGCTGAGCCGTCCGGGACATTTGTACATACACAGTGGTACATGCAATGTGAAGGCCCTCCTAATAACGGACGTATTCCGTTGTTCCTAATTGACTCTTATCAGGCGCAGATGAGTTTTTTGTATACTTTTCTCAGTCACTGGTCGTGGATACAACAACAGTAGCGACAACACAGTCGAGTCCAGTGGTGTGCAGGTGTAGCCTTACGTCCTGCTCGGAAGCCATAGGCATAGGTCACGGAAGTCAACGTCAGTAACAGAACCTTGAATATTGTTTTCTCGCAGTTGTCATGAATACAACAACGGCAGCACAGTGAATCCAGTAGGGTATAGAAGGTGTGGCACTAACCCTGCTCGGAATCCACAGAAAGAGGTCACGGAAGTCATCGTCAATAACAAAAAACCCTGAAGTTTGTTATCTCACAGTCAGTCGTCATGAAAACAACAACGGCAACGACAGCATCATTGGGGGTCATGTCCTGAGTGTTATGTCTGGACGACCTTTCACCGTTGTCAGACCTTGCTTTCATCCTCATCCGGACCGGACCCCCTCTTGCCCCGCGTCACCGTGGTCGCGGTATGGACGTTGTTCCTCCCACCTGATGACACCGCGTTGACCAGCGGCGGCGAGGGGTGGTGGTGGAGGTGCGTGTTTGCGTTGGGGAGGATGGAGGCGGGGGAGGTGGCGGAGGAGGGGTGTGACTTGGGGGGCGAGGGTTTGAGGCACTGCGCCAGGTTGACAATCTCGCCCTGGATGTTGGACAGCGCTTGTACCACATTGCACAGCGCCTGGAAGACAGAGGGAAAGAAACAACGATAACAATAACAACAACAGCACTTTATTGTCCCTTAAAATATAACATCAAAATGGAAAATTTACTTCGGCACACCCTGTCTGCCTGTAAACGATTATAACGAACATTTCCATAGGACAACGAACATTTTCATAGGACAACATGTCGTGAAAATATTTGTTTGGACACCATTGATGGGTCCAGTCAAGTCCAACAACCCAACACACCATTAGAAAACGGCAAACAAACAATCGTTAAATATCTGCCTCTAATAAGATAGAGGTACGACACATGTAATCCTATGGACGGGAGGATACAACCTCGACGTAAATGTCATTCTTATATTTGGAACTTAAGGATTCTTTATCTTTTGTTCAGAAGATCCTGGGTCCCGGATCGTGTTGTCTGCCATGAGTCTTCGGATATCCTCTACAAGACCAATAACGCGATTGCCCTAAGCTGACGGAAACAAAGCGCAAACACAAACCTTCTGATTTTCCGCCATGAGTTTTCGGATAAACTCTACATCGTCAATCATTCGATTGTAGTCTTTGTTGTTGGCCTGTAGATGCTGCAACCGCACGTCCAGAAGTTTCTGTGACCTTTGGATGGCGTCTAGCTGCGGGATGGCCAAGGTCGTTGCCATGGGAACAATGCCCGTGGAGGTCCGTCGTGGATGGGGCTTGGAGCTTTTCCTTTTGCCCTTGAAGGACCCGCGGAATCCTGGTACCACAAATACAAAAATAAAAACGGAAATTAAAACCAATGCACTAAAACAAACCCCCAAAAAATTAAAACAAAAAAAGAAGTAAAAATAATACAGATATCAAACATACATTTCTGTGCTGAGGGATTTCCTCTCGAGACCTTTTTTTTTTAGCGCTTGAAAGACCTGCGGAATTACGCCATGGTAAACTAGATAATGATAGGATAAGAAAAATCAAATCCAGCACAGTCAAGGCCTCTCACGGCACTGCGTGCGTTGGAATAGGCTGGAGGTCTTGACCAGTAAACCAACCGTGCAATATCCACCAACAGCATCAGACCATCCAAGGCTCCCCACGGCCGCCCTTTCTAGAGGGTCCTGGGACCCCCATTGTTACTTTTAAGAGGGTCCAGGAAGCCCAAACCCCCTGTGTACATATAACACATTGTGATCGCGAATAGTGTGATATGTAGTGTCTTCTTTTCATCAGATTATTCGAAGAGGATACTTCATTAGCTATACTTCATTAAATGGAACACACACACTCACACACACACACACACACACACACACACACACACACACACACACACACACACACACACACACAAAACCAAGCACACGCATGCACGCACGCACGTACACGTACACACACACACATGCACACACATGCACACACACACACACACACACACACACACAAACGTGACGCACACACACACACACACTGACGACTACAGCACGATATTTATATCTGAAATTGTTTATGCGTCCCGGGACCCGCTTTTTTAAATTCAGTGCGTCCCAGGACCCCCTCCATGAATTTCTAGTATGTGATTTCGGCTTAAAGTGCGTGTAGGACGCAGGGCCTCACAGTTTGGGGAGCCCTGCTGGCATCCTCAAGTAGGATAACGAGACTCACCTGACTTTCTGTCAGTCTCCTCCTGGTCATGCTCCTCCTCTTCAACAATGGGGGGCGTGGCGTAGGGAATGCGGGAGGGGGTGTCAGGCACGGGGGGCGGAGGGCCATCATCCTGCGTGGGATCCCAGATCTCCACGTCCTGGCCACCCAAATTGGCGTGACCGTCCTTGACTGCAAAACAAGGCCATGAACATGTGTTACTTTGAATCGTCTCTCATGCCTCTAATGGCTTTGCCGTGAGGGCGTAAAACTAAACATTCTCTACTTTGAATCCATTATGTCGATTGTGTTTCCTGTCTGGCTGCACGGAGACTCCGTCTGCCATTTGAGGATTATCGAAAGTCGTGCCAAGGATAATGGCTCCATAGAGGGTTTTTTTCCTTGCTTCATATTCACCGACAGCAAGCAAATCCTGCAACATGTCTGTGCATGGAGTTTTAAACACAGTCGAGTCAAACTGGCTGAAACAGTGGTGTTGTTCTTGGCTATATAAAACTACAATAATTATGTGGTTTTATGTTACAGTATTAAAGCAACTTCTTTCAATATCGTCTGAATGAAATAAGTATGGGTCTTATATGATATGTTAAGTGTTATGACTCACCCTTTTCTTTCTCATCCTTGGCTCTCTCCAGTTTGAAGAGATATCGTTTGACCAGACGATGCATGATGTCTGAGTACGAAGTCTCGTCTGGCTTTAACTCCAGTGCTTTACACACTGTTTCTCGTCGTTGCTACAAGTACAATTCAAGGAATTAAACATCTGGTGGTTGTGGTGACCATAGGCAAAACTTAGCTGCTTAAACTTAGCTACGTTAACGCAGTGCGTCATGAGAACAAAGGATGTCGTTACATTGAATAACAAAATCATATAATGTAGTTATACAAAAAGACGCTAGAAAGAAGCAATGCCGTTCCGTCAATGACAACCATCCTCACCAGCATTTCTATTAGTCCCATGATAATGTTGCAGCGATACATTAGACATACGAAAAGAACCAAAGCTACCCCACCAATGATTAGGTGGTTGGGTATAATACAGCCACTAAAATACCATACGCCAGTCGACACAAACTGACAAAAACACGCGTCCATGTTCATCCGCTGCATTAAATCAGCGACACACAGTTAGACGTAAAACACCAGCCGCTAGTCTCCATCAGTGACACAACCACATGTCAAAAATCAACAATCAACCGCTGTTCCATAACTGACACAAACCTCCCGTCAGCAATCAACCGATATGCTATTCGCAAGAAAAACGGTGCCAATTAGATCAGCCGCTGTCCCACCAAGTAACACAAACTTGACGAGTTTGACCATCCGCTGTTCCATCAGTCGCGTGAACTTTACGCCACCAGGCAGATGTTTCCACGGCGCCACGTAAGTGACAATGTAGCGCCTATGAAACACCTCTCCGGTGAGGTAAACGAGCTCTTTGAGATGTCAGCCGTGAAGTCTTCCGTATTCTGATGAGGTGGACCGTGTCCGTCTCTTCTTGCTCCCGTAGAGGGCATCCGTGCTCTGACAAGGTACACCCTAATGAGCTAACCATCGCTTGCACGTGAAGCACTGCATGGGCTACAGAGTAAAACAATCGCTTCGCTATTACACAGTCCGTGTTTGTGTCAGAGTAATCACACAATCGCTTCCCAGCAAAAGACTATCTGCCTTCAGCAGCAATAGCTGCTAGACATGCTGTAAGTTTGTTTTCCCCTCTAACTTGGGGTGATGTATGCCTCCCAATTCGCCGTTTCACAAATCACTGCATGTGTGACAAATCATTATACTGGCTGTATTTTTCTCTACGTGCCTTTGAGCGTATTGGTTTGTGGCATTACGCCGTGTAGGCGAACTTCGCAATACCTCATGATTAAAACTTATGGCCCAGTTTTAATATTATTTGAGCGATGGCATAAGTTTTGAAGTCGGGAAACAGCGAATCAGGAAAAAACGAAAGAAAAAACGGTGAAGTGGGACCTTCCCGTCCACTGGATCTAGCATGCAGGGTACCGATTGTCTTTTCAGCAAAACATGCTATCGTCGACTTCAAAACTGACTGTGGAGCACCGACCTCAAAGCATTGACAAGTTCTTGCAAAGGAGATTCGAATAACACCTTCTTCATCGTGCACGTGCCGTTAGCCTTAGTATTCCCCTGCCGTTGTGTAAACATCTTCTTTTGAATGGGCTAAAGCAGTTCCTCTGTCTTTGCTTACCAGCTTAGCTGATGCTTTTGCCAGGTGCCAACTGTCATAACACATTTGACATACAGTAAATCATCTATTTCAGTGATCACTGACTGTGAGAAAATTTGGCCTTCCCACACAAACACTAATGGCCTCGTTTCGGGCAATAACCTTTTCCAATTAAACTAGAACGACAGCTAAGACTGCAGTCACTGCATCTATTTCACATAATTGCGTTGGTTTCTGAAAAATAAAAGCAAAACACGAGGAACCAAAAACAACCTAATTGCCAACACGAAATGTTACAGCGAATCGGGTTGCTGGGAAATTATTGTTTTTGTACGTCTTCGTCTCCATACCTTCGAAAGATGACAGGAAATGAAAGAGTACCCCGAAGGCTATTTGCTAAAACAGCACGTCAAAACGTGATATCCTTCCTTCCATCCAATTCTCTTCCCCTTCAGCCTATCACCTGTTCTTCGTAATCTTTGGGAGCTTGCACTCAAGCCCAGAAGGTACGTGTAAACCAAAAAGAAAAATACTGCGCAAAAAGCACTAGAACTCACCTCTACCAATCAAGCGCTTCGACACTTTAGAAAATGATCTTTCAAACATAAACCATTCTACAAGATAATTGTTGACAAAATGGACTCTATTTTCACTTCCCCCCTCCCACACACACACAAAGGAAGAAATTATGTAAAAAAAAAATTACGAATTTCTTTAATATTGTTCTTTGTAAATGACGCTTCAACAAATAACAACAGACATACAAATAAATACTGCAATATACATGATTACGCTGGGATAATCACAGATACTATAACATCATGTCTACTACTTGCTTTTAACGAATGTTTTTCTCTCAATGTTCGTCGTCTTCTCCTTATTATTATTTTCTTTGCATTTACCGGATTGCACATTAGCAAATAATCAACACTGAAATGATAACATAAACCCAAACATCACACTGAACTCTACTCATCGACCATCTCTAACTTACTTTTAGGAACGTCTGCTTTTTGCCTTTAGCCGAGTGCATATAGTTCTCCGCGTTGCAGAACATTTCTTTGCACGACTGCCACCCGTAGAAGAAGGACTTTGGGGTGGGGATCATGTTGAAGGGCACGGGTAGCGTGCTACCCTCGTCCATGTAGTTCAACCACAGCTTGGTACGGGCGAATTTCCACTCCACGTCACAGTCCGTCTGTAAACACAGAGTGGGAAGGATGTTACATGACTGCTGGTGGTTATGACGATGATGATGGTGATGGTGATGATGATGATGATGATGGTGATGATGATGGTGATGATGATGATGTTGATGATGATGATGATGATGATGATGATGATGAGGAGGAGGAGGAGGAGGAGGAGGTGGTGGTGGTGGAGGAGAAGGAGGAGGAGGAAGAAGAGAGGGAGGAGGAGAAAGTATTTTGTGCTGCTGCTGCTGACATTGATGACGACGACGGTAATGACGATGATGCTTTACATGATGGAAATTGTTGTTGACTCATATACAAGAAATGACGACTACGATGACAATCCTCTCCAATGTTCATTCCGTTTCTATGCATAGTATTGTTTTGGCAGCCATTGACTTTAATTATAATACTGAAGATGTATACAATTTCAAGACCTTAAATTTACACTTTAATTAGATCGTTGGGGACACAATAACAACTAACCTTGACAGCTAGGATAAACAAGACAACAATCAACAAGTCGCGTAAGGCGAAATTACTACATTTAGTCAAGCTGTGGAACTCACAGAATGAAACTGAACGTAGTCCGCCGCAAGTGCAAAAGGCAGTGAAAGTGACGAGCCTGTTTGGCGCGGCAGCGGTTGCGCTGTGCTTCATAGCACGCTTTACTGTACCTCTCTTCGTTTTAACTTTCTGAGCGTGTTTTTAATCCAAACATATCATATCTATATGTTTTTGGAATCAGGAACCGACAAGGAATAAGATGAAATAGTTTTTAAATCGATTTCGGAAATTTAAATTTGATCATAATTTTTATATTTTTAATTTTCAGAGCTTGTTTTTAATCCAAATATAACATATGTATATGTTTTTGGAATCAGAAAATGACGAAGAATAAGATGAAATTGGTTTTGGATCGTTTAATAAAAAAATAATTTTAATTACAAGTTTCCGATTTTTAATGACCAAACTCACTCATTAGTTTTTAAGCCACCAAGCTGAAATGCAATACCAATCCCCGGCCTTCGTCGAAGATTGCTTTGCCAAAATTTCAATCAATTTAATTGAAAAATGAGGGTGTGACAGTGCCGCCTCAACTTTTACAAAAAGCCGGATATGACGTCATCAAAGGTATTTATCGAAATAATGAAAAAAAAACACCCGGGGATATCATACCCAGGAACTCTCATGTCAAATTTCATAAAGATCGGCCCAGTAGTTTAGTCTGAATCGCTCTACACACACACACAGACACACAGACACACAGACACAGACACACAGACACACACACACACAGACACACACACACACACACACACACCACGACCCTCGTCTCGATTCCCCCCTCTATGTTAAAAGATTTAGTCAAAACTTGACTAAATGTAAAACAAGTCGCGTAAGGCGAAAATACAATATTTAGTCAAGTAGCTGTCGAACTCACAGAATGAAACTGAACGCAATGCCATTTTTCAGCAAGACCGTATACTCGTAGCATCGTCAGTCCACCGCTCATGGCAAAGGCAGTGAAATTGACAAGAAGAGCGGGGTAGTAGTTGCGCTAAGAAGGATAGCACGCTTTTCTGTACCTCTCTTTGTTTTAACTTTCTGAGCGTGTTTTTAATCCAAACATATCATATCTATATGTTTTTGGAATCAGGAACCGACAAGAAATAAGATGAAAGTGTTTTTAAATTGATTTGGACAATTTAATTTTGATAATAATTTTTATATATTTAATTTTCAGAGCTTGTTTTTAATCCGAATATAACATATTTATATGTTTTTGGAATCAGCAAATGATGGAAAATAAGATAAACGTAAATTTGGATCGTTTTATAATTTTTTTATTTTTTTTTACAATTTTCAGATTTTTAATGACCAAAGTCATTAATGAATTTTTAAGCCACCAAGCTGAAATGCAATACCGAAGTCCGGGCTTCGTCGAAGATTACTTGACCAAAATTTCAACCAATTTGGTTGGAAAATGAGGGCGTGACAGTGCCGCCTCAACTTTCACGAAAAGCCGGATATGACGTCATCAAAGACATTTATCAAAAAAATGAAAAAAACGTTCGGGGATTTCATACCCAGGAACTCTCATGTCAAATTTCATAAAGATCGGTCCAGTAGTTTAGTCTGAATCGCTCTACACAGACACACAGACACACAGACACACAGACACACGCACATACACCACGACCCTCGTTTCGATTCCCCCCTCTATGTTAAAACATTTAGTCAAAACTTGACTAAATGTAAAAAGAAGACGGGAAAGATAATGAAGACAAGTATAACCATGGAGGAAACATGGAAGGGGTTCCTGTCAACATTTCAATCAGCGTAAATAATGTTTGTGTGTGCAAGAATCGCGTTAACGACGTCAACGCAATTAAGGGACATGCCATCGCAAAGTTACCTTTTATGGGCGACTCACCTGAATGTCCTCAAAGGAATGACTCATCATGGCGATGAGCATGTTGATGAGGACGATGATGATGACGACGTGGTAGATGCCGAACAGGTACATGCCCACCGTCTCCACCAGTGAGGTGCTGCTCTCTGTCTGAGAGTGACGCTCGTCTGTGTACACTGGTAGCAAAGAGAAACGCAACAGCAGTGAATCGTTTGAGCTGTGCTAAGGTGTAAACTGCCTTGATGCGCTAAGGCGGCCGAATGCGATTATGTGTACTTTTCTCTTTATTATCTTCACAATTCGGCTTATGATATGACACGAATGATAGAAAATCGAAAAACAAGACTGGTAAGTTGTTGGACCGTTTACTTTGTGGCAAAAGAAAACGTTACTATCACGGTGCTTCGACCCAAGGATCTTGAAAATGGACAGACAAACAAACAATTATGATACGGGACAGACAGACAAACAATTATGATACGGGACAGACAGACAAACAATTATGATACGGGACAGACAGACAAACAATTATGATACGGGACAGACAGACAAACAATTATGATACGGGACAGACAGACAAACAATTATGATACGGGACAGACAGACAAACAATTATGATACGGGACAGACAGACAAACAATTATGATACGGGACAGACAGACAAACAATTATGATACGGGACAGACAGACAAACAATTATGATACAGAACATTGACTTAGCTCAGAAAATCTTTTCCCTCTTGCTGGCAAGAACTATAGCCAGTCAATGATGATGATGATGATGATGATGATGATGATAATGTTAATGATTACGACGACGACGAAGACGGCGACGATGATAATGGTGTGTGTATACAGGATTGACTGGCTATGGTAGTGTCGAAGTACCGTGATAGTAACGTTTTGTTTTTGTCACAAATAAACTTTCCAATAACTTACAATTCTTGTTTTTTGATTCGAAACGTCAGCGGCCTATCTGTGTTTGGATTACAAATGATAGGATTTCGACTTCTTGGATAGTTCTTAACCTTTAAATGAAAGAAGACCAAAATGTAACTTCCTCTTGGCAGCGTTATATAGATCGAAGAGTGCAGATATTCAAGAGAATGCTGCAAACACACCTAACAGTTACGTCTATCACAATGTATGAATACATAATAAAACATTCATAATCTTGACAACAGTGTCTTGCACACGATCAGCAGCTGGTCGTAACATTTCTCATATCTGCTGTTGTATTTTGTTCGTTAAATGAAAACAACAGTGGCATTTGGTATCCAAGCACAAACGCACTATGACAGAGACTAAAAGGCCAGAAGTAGTAGCCACATCTTTAAAATGTAATCTCTTGTTACCTGCGGTACTGGGGTCTGCAGCATGGGACTTGGAATCCGTGCAGTAAATCTTGGTACGTTCCAGATCCAAGGCAAGACAGTGCCGCACTAATAGAGAGTACAGCACAAAACGGGCACAGGCGTCAAACACTGGTCATGCACTTGCAGCGTTATGCACTGAGTCACCCACCTGTACACTTGGCACGGTTCAGTGTTTTTCTTATGTTTATGAAGCTGTGTTCACTTCAATCCAATTTTACCAAAAAAGACTGACACACTGAGCTTCAAGCGCAGTCTTCCTTGACCTCAAAACAATCATCAAATGTTCTGTTTCGGGAGAGTTTGTACCGTGAGATTTAGCTTTGGCTCATTAATTTGTTTCAGAATTGTTTTCTGCACATTCAATGTAACGTAAGAACATTTCCTTAAAACGTTTCTTTTAGGCCCAGATGCCTCGTTCCTTAACGAGTCTCATTGAATTAGAAAATAACACACCTGATGCTATATGTGGTTATTTCTTATATCTGAAAATGTCGGCCTGATTTCCAACTAGATATAGTTAAAAATAACTTGTTTCCAACTGTGCCAAGTGTAAGTGGTACCACATCGTCATACAGAGGTCACAACTACCCAACACAATGCATGTGACAATAAGCAGATATGTTTGGAATATTATTTGCATGTGTGAGAATGCATGCTGATTTCTTTGGTCAAACAGCATAGAACGTGAACATGTGTTACAGTGTGCAGTGTAGGCTATTATAGTGCTGTTGACAGTCTTATTGTGATCACGTTAAAGTGCACAGATAACATACACGACATTCATACTCCTAACTAGAATGTGTTCATGTTAATCTTGTAGAATGAGACATGTTAGAAACAGAATACAAAATCATTCAAAACAAAACGAGACAAGAGACAGTTCTATACACAAATTACACACGTACAGAACAAAAGACCAAGCATCCACACCCAGAAAAGTTCAAAGGACTCCCGATAAGATGACAAGGTCCAAGATTTTATGATAGATCTCCTGACATTTTCAAGAAGAGAAGACCAGAAAGTGGATATGAGATAAGAGTTTACTCTGATGAATATTCCAAGGACCGGAAATGTCTCTTTTTCAGGACAGAATTAACTTTTTGAAACTAATGAGTACCAGACAGAAAACGCAGCTCTACGAAGAAGCACACACACTATATGTTAGCAGAACACACGTAAGTAGCGTAAAGAAAAGAAGACTACGAAGTTGTCCTACGATAGCAGGAAAGCTTACAGAAAGAACGCTTAATAACAAAGTTGATTAAGCACTTGAGAGACTGGAACACCGATACAGTAAAGCCTCAGCCAGATCGCTGGAAATGAAATGAAAAGTCACTGATCATGTGAGGAGAAACAAGTGGCAAAACCAAACGACCTTAATGAGCATCTATGTTGCTTGAACAGAATAACCAAAGCTTAAACCATTAACAATCGCGTAATCTGCTTGTCTTTCATAACTCAGGTGCGCATTAGATGCCATCAGTTTACCAATACGCCTGCATAACATTACCGGATATCCGCACATGCATCGAAATACTGTACAAAATCAAATCTCTGTTGCTCTTCCATTCATTATAAACATTTGTCATTCCGGTATCTTTTGTTGAAACAAATGAACCAAAATAGAAAAACTAGAATCTCGCGAGATCAAATCTCAAAATGTTATTGCACTTGAAACTTTTATGTCACAACTTTCAGGTGATGCTTGTTCCAGATAGGTCTCTGAGTTTGTTGTCACAGTCAGACGACAACACCAGGCATCGCACTAGACGTGTGGTCACACAGCACGTATACACAAATGTCCTCAAATAAACGTTGACTTTTGATACGTTGCTAAATTCTGCGGTGCACTTCGGACTCGTGTTCAAACTGACAACAAACAAAGTTTGCCATTTACATGCAGTTAAACATCCTTTTGTAAAGTATATGAGTTGGCGGGCTGATTCTCAAGCTGTACGTAATGGTAAGCAATTGATGTTTTTCCAATATTTACGCGGTATCCTGCTTTTCAATGTAAAATCCCTTTGAGAAGGCATACCTTTCACTGTGGGGGTTCAATAGGGCCTGCGTGATGCCGACAGCGTTTTGGCTGAACACACATTCCGAAACGAATCCAAAAAGCATGCAACTTCAACAAGTGAAGAGAGTCATATGGATCTTTATTGTTAATAAATAAGGCCACTAACAAAAAAGCAGCAACTATCACCAGGTATCAGAATGTGATAGAGAAATTTGTTTTTCACGTGCAAATCAACGCCATTAGTGACATGATCCAGATGACTGCCCATTGCAGGTGCACACTGACGCTCGTCATAATACTGCGTACTTCAATTGCACGTGCAACAACATCAGTAGGTGACAGCTTCATTAGAAGCAATTAGAGATAAGTGCGCAGCTCATGCAGTGTTCTCGTTGTATCCAAAATCACGCAGTATGCTTTTTTCCAGGTCGTATTCGTACAGTATTCTCGTCGATTCCAGGCATGACTCGGTATAAGTTCAGGTCATGCACTTTTTTCGTTGTTTCAGGCGCCATGCAGTATGCTCGTTGTTTCCATGGTTATACAATATTCTCGCTGTTCCAGGCATTTTTATATTTAAGTGTGCAGGTCATGCAGAGGTATTCTTCGTCGTTTCCAGGCATCAGTGCAGGCAAATATGCAGCCCATGCAATGCTCTTGTTGCTTGTGCAGGTAATGCAGTATTCTCGTTGTTTCCGGGCACTTTTACGGGTTAAGTGTGGAGCTCATGCAGTGTTCTTCTTCTCTCCTCCTCGTCGCCTACCTTCTCCGCTTCCCCAACTGCCCCTGACACCGTAGGAGTGCTCGGCCCTGGCAATGCTGCCATCCGGTAGGGGGTGCTTGACGGTGATCTCGTTGATGCTGACCTGGCTGAACATGGACCAGAACAGGCTGGCGAAGGTCTGCTGCAAGCTGGACACATGGCATTCATACGGTCAGTTTGTTAAGTAAAAACGTTAGCCGCTGACTTTAAGCAGTTGCAAGGGATGAGGTCTTTCTTCAGCAGTGAAGAACGGAGGTGGCGCAAGGTCGGTGGTCCTGAATGCTTATAGCTGGAAGACAGGTCGTAGTTGGCAGGCTCAGAGTACGAAACGTTGAAGTATCAGAAGGCTAACAGTTGAGTCCAGTCAAGTCCAGGCCGAAAATGTAAAAATTCCATCTCTTATTCGGACCACACAGCATGCCTATTTTTGTTATGATCCATGCGAAACAGTTGACAAGACAGAATTATACACCAGAATGAGATTTGCACTTTTGCAATCGAGCCAAGAACTGAGCCCCGACAGCCAACAGTAAGCAAAGCAGAAGAATATGCCAGATAGTACCCGAAAAAGAAGGAGAGAGAGCCAAGATACATCAAGAAATGAATAAGCACCAGAAAGATCAAAAAGGAGTTTAAAGTGTAAGTCAAGAAATGAATAAGCACCAGAAAGACCAAAAAGAAGCTTAAAGTGTAAGTCAAGAAATGAATAAGCACCAGAAAGACCAAAAAGGAGTTTAAAGTGTAAGTCAAGAAATGAATAAGCACCAGAAAGACCAAAAAGGAGTTTAAAAGTGTAAGTGACAGTTAAATTTACTTCAAACTCGAACTCAGGGCGATCGTCAAGACAGAACTAGAAGGAAAGTTCAAGACTTTAGACGGCCCTAACTTCACAGCTTTTAAGAAGAAGACCACCGCACACGACTTTCGTCGCAGCACAATCTTCACGAAAGAAGGACGTCTTCCACCTCCCAGTTCAGGGAGGGAAGTAAACAAAAACAACATAAAAACACGACAGTGAGCGAAGGGGCTTGGTGTTACCTCCTTCGGGACTGGGCTTTGTGACGATGATGTCGTTGGTGCTGACTTGGCCGAACATGGCCCAGAACAGGGTGGCGAACGTCTGCTGCAAGCTGAACAAACGGCAAAGATACTGTCACTTCGTTAAGCAAAAATAGTGTAACAGTTTCAAGATATCTGGTTGTTTTCCGACAAGGAAGAGCGACGTTTTGACCAGGTGGAAAGTCTCCATCGTTGACAGCCCCCCGAAAACCGAGAGTTGATAGTGGAAGCACAAAACGCTGACGTACCAGGAGGTCAAGCGGTTCCGATCGTGTCCATGGCCGACAATTCCGAGAAGCCAACCAACTTTTAGTTAGGGACATGCTGATTTTTCTAACATTCACCGACAGATTTAGTTCCACGCTGTACATTTACCAAAGAATCGAACAAATATTAGATTCACAACCTTTGCAAAGGGAGCAGCAGCAAGAAGTGAGCCAGGTTATGGTGAAATAACTCCGACAGTGAACAAAAAGCAAGGAACGTTTTGTCCAAGACTTATGCAAAAGAACGCCAGAAGCTACACGCGACAAATATAGAAAGGAAATCCAAAATAAAAACAGCAAAGAATAAGCGTCTACAAGGGGAAGAAGTTTATACTAAAGTATTAATGGAAAAGAAACTCCACATATAAAAACTTAGAACTGAGAAACCTTTGAACTCAACACGAGTACCTGCCGAGATAAAGTACAAGAGTAAAAGTGCTAGACCTATGACGATGATGAGTCACAACCCTGTTAGCTAGCTCCTAGGAAAAAGACCACCGCACACGAATTTGGTTGCAGCACTCTCTCCACGAAAAAAAGGACGTCTTCCACCTCCCTGGTCATGGAGGGAAGTAAACAACAAGAACTGAAAACATGAAAGAATGGGGGAAGGGACTTTGGGTTACCTCCCCCGGGGCTGGGGTGCGTGACGATGATGTCGTTGATGCTGACTTGGCTGAACATTGACCAGAACAGGCTGGCGAACGTCTGCTTTAAGCTGAAAACAAGGTCACAGTTAAAATGTCTCTTCAACCAGAAGAGTAACTCGGGATCGAAAAAGGCTTTCTTCTCAACAAAGTCCACATGCTTTTGTGCCTGGTTAAGCTTTCATATGACGCTCTCTGGAACTTTTTGAGAGGTTACACCTTTCATCATTATAAATCTTCAGTTCACATACTGAGCATCGGTTTAACAATAAATGTAGACAGAGACTTAATGTATCCTTTTACATGAAATTCCAAAATAACAAATACTATCATTAGCTGTAGTGGAAATGCAAATCTACACAGGCATTCATCAATGCAACTGATTCTTCTGAGCTCGGAAACACAAGTGTTGTAATTGTGAGGATAACCACTCTTACCCCTGAAACGCCTTAGCAGCGTGGACGGACACCAGAGTCCCGTTGAGGTCCATCTTGATTTTCTGAGAGCCGTAGTACCAGTACAGGTTGTGGAGACCCACCATGAAGGCAAACAGCACCTGCAGCAAACAAGTACGACGATGAGATGATCATTATTTGTAATCAGCACACTATCTAGTCAGTAGAGAGTGGAACCTCCCTTTAAAGACACCCCCCCCCGCCCCCCCGATTTAAGACTCCCTCTCTGTATATAATGTATCGACCTAACGTTCTTTGTTGTAAACAGATATAGAAATAACTATGAAAACCAGTCTGAGTAGGCGTTGAATTTGACCTCGAGATGTCGAGAGGCGAAAGGACTTATAATCAACTGTATGTCTATCCACAACTGATTATCCTAAGTGTTTGATTTTTAAGCCTTCAAATTGACGCGTTTCAGGCATATAAATCAAGTCTGTTTGAACGAAAACATTGTTAACTATTCAAACAATCAGGAACATGAACATGGCAGGAGAAACCCAACATTGGTGATAAAGTAACATGTGTCACACATCGCCTTGAAAGAGACTATCAAGATAACACATCATAATATATAAATATATAATAATATATATTGATAACACAAGAAACCAGCATGAAAGACACAGTGAAACGCAGTTGAGGACGACTCTGCCACCACCCATCCAACTCACCAATGTGAAGAGCACCATGAAACGAGTGATGTCCCCGATCATGCGACCCAGGGAGATCTGCAGGGGACCCAGCACCTCAAAGGCTGGCATCAACCACGTCGTTCTAGCGAAGCTGATGACGTTGGCAATGGCGAACAGCGCGTCGGACACGATTTCTGGATCGTACGGCTCCCACTGGAAACGAGCTGCACGTGTATGAGGAGAAAGTAAGTCAAGGTCAAGCTCAGAGGTATAAATACCTATAATAAATGAATTCAGGAGAAGGGATTTTTTTCTTTGTGGTTTTGTCAGACACGATTTTCGGGTCAAACGGCTTAAACCGGAAACGGGTTGTAAGGGAATAAGGTGAAATGTGGTCAAGGTTTAGATCAAGGTGGAAAGAGAAGGGCTTATTTCTTTGTGATTCTGTCAGAGACGTTTTCGGTTCATACATACGGTTTCAGTTGGAAACGGGCTACTCCAAGGACACAAGGTGAATTGTGGGTAAGCTCCTGGTCAATGAATTGAAGAGAAGGGCTTATTTCTGTGTGATTTTGCCAGATACGATTTCTGGATCCGACGGCTTCCACAGAAATCTAGCTACACGTAAAGAAAGTGAAACGCGGTCAAGGTCATAAGGAAAAGTCCTTATTTCTTTTCAGTTTTGTTTATTTGTTGATACATGCATTTGAACACGTGACAAAGCGATTCATGTAAAGAATTGAAAACGAGAGGGAAAGAGAGTGTTTTTTATTTTTTAATGAATGTGTTTAGACGTTAATAAACATGTATGACATCAACGTAAGTTTTAGTATTGCGTCAAATCTGTCATGTTCGAAGTTCTGAAAGATAATTATTTCAAATAGTTCGAACGTTGCAGAAATAATGTAATACTCGGATCGTAAGAGAGAGAGAGAGAGAGAGAGAGAGAGAGAGAGAGAGAGAGAGAGAGAGAGAGAGAGAGAGAGAGAGAGAGAGAGAGAGAGAGAGAGAGAGAGAGAGAGAGAGAGAGAGAGAGAGAGAGAGAAGGAGGGGGGGTGTAAATAAAGATAAACAGGGAATGATAAATTGAGAGTGAGAGAAAACATACAAGCCTCCATAAAATAATGATGCGGCGACATCCGCTGTGACTTGATGTTGGCTATGTGCAAGTCAAAGTACGTAAAGTTGTCTTTGTACAGGAATTCAGCCGCTAAGGCTGTGCCGTTGAAGTAACTGTAACAAAGGTTAAACTCCCATTAGAAAACAACAACAACAATAACAACGACAACGACAACAACATTTTCATATATTTGCATTTGGTTTTCCAAAACCATAAAACACAAATCAATCTCGCATAATGTTTGGAAACAAAACTAACGTCATGGAGAGCTGATGTGCACGAAGCGAAACTGGGTGCCACCCAACTGGTTGGTTGATTGGTTGAAATCATCAACAAATCTCCATTTCAACCAGACCGACCCCGCGTCTGTGTACCACCCGTTTGGGTGGCACCCTGTTTCGCTTCGTGTACCTTAACCCTAGCAGCCCACTGACCTGTCTGCTTCTGACACTTTAAACTCTGTGAAGAACCTCAGCACATAGGACGAGAGGTACATGGACAGGACCCCAAAGTCCATGGTGTTGTAGTAGTCTGTGACGTAACTCCGTGCTCCGCAGATGTACACCTGCTTGCACTCGATCCACAACAACCCTGAAATTCAATGACAGATTTTAAAGACACACTCCTTGAATGTCGTGAAAACAGTTATACTCGCTATCTCAGAACTGCCCCGGGTTTTACCTGGGTTCAGACCCTCCCTCTATTTGGACACATACCAACAATAAAACATTTCCTGACTGTTTCCAGCGCGGAGTGAGAATGATTTGATGAATCCATATTAAAGACTACCACGGGTGTCCGTTAAGAAAGTAATTCATTAAAACACCTAAGGCTGCACAGAAAGCACTCATGCTGTTGGTTCTTGGCATGCATTCAAGTGGAAGGATGGTGGGCTTATCCAGTGTAAAAACCTGGCGAGATCTGAGATAGTGAGATAAGTAGTGTACACCGGAAGGAATATGTATTGAAACACGAACAACACCCAATGCCCAGATGATAATGCAGCTCTTTATGAAAACAAAATGCCATGCTAATATGGATTGAAGACATCGCGTCCATTTTCATTTTCAGAAGCTTTTTCGGCTCGACTTACTTAAAAGCAATATATTTTAGAAATTGTATCCACACATT
This sequence comes from Littorina saxatilis, assembly GCF_037325665.1. Lineage (NCBI taxonomy): Eukaryota > Metazoa > Mollusca > Gastropoda > Littorinimorpha > Littorinidae > Littorina > Littorina saxatilis. The sequence goes on from NC_090246.1 coordinate 36,434,050, forward strand.
AGGACTCGCTCGCTAGGTTCGGGTGTGGAGGTCTTAGACGGGGAGTTCCAGTCTACGCTCACAAAGCTTACTATTCTCACCCAATATCCAGAAGACAATACAGATCTGTACATGTGTGATGAGCGTGCTGGCGGGCCGCAGCGTTTCCTTCAGCAAGCTCTGGATCTTCTCGTCCTTGGTCAACGACTTGTAGCGCGGGTCGTTGAACTCATCCGAGTCCGTGATGGTCACGCCGCTCTCAGTGATGCGAAACGTGGCGGCCGCCAGCAGGACCAGGAAACACATGTGTGACGTTGTGTGCGTGATAAACTTGGTCACTGGACATCGCATGATGGCGCCGATCTGTTTGGACAGAAACAAGAAGAGAGAAAAGAGACGGGGGTTATTGGTGTAAATGGCTGGATTTTTTAAATTTTTATATTTTTTATTACATACAAATTAAATTTGTGAAGGCATAATGGTCGAGGAGTATGAAATTGACCATTTAAAAAAAATGGCTGTACAGTCTTTTATCACATAAAGGTTACGTTTGTGAAGGCAAAATGGAGGAGAAGTATAAAATGAACATTGTGTTTTATAATATAGATGGGTTTACTCTTATGGTTCAGAAGTACACAATTGACTTGAATTGGTTTTATCATACAGAGAGGTTGGCTGGTCGACTTTCTGAAGTGGTAATGATTGAGAAATATGCAAGTGACTAGACTCTCTTTTATCATACAGCGGGGATTACTGGTTACATTCTGTGATAACATAATGCGTAAGACGCCTGAACATGTGTTAAGCCTCTCTAAAGATGCTTCTTTGTGACGAATAGAGCGAAAGGCGTAAAAATGACCGATTTTTGTTTTGCACTCACAAAAGGGTAGCTGTTCAAAGTGGCAACACATGTGCGTGAGAGATAATAAATTGACCGGGATCTTTTTTTGTAATTGTACTTGTAAGGTTCAATTCAATTCGATTCAACTCAATACAACTTTATTGTTTGAATTTAGAACAAACAGAAATGTGTCATTTGGCTCGTAATCACAGATTTGACAACACATAAAATCACAGTTCTTACATACGAATCACAGCTCCAAACATAACACATCACACACAAACACACACAAACACACACACACACACACACACACACACACACACACACACACACACAGGCACACAGGCACACAGGCACACACACACACACACACACACACACACACACACACACACACACACACACACACACACACATATATATACATATCCAAAACCACACACATTCAAACCCACACTCCAACCCTCATATACCTTACCACCTACATACTATGTGTCAAATATTAATTACAAACATTATGATTCATGTCAGTCAACTTACAATTAAACTTATAATGGGATATGAATAAGCCTTCCTTTTAATTTAAGCGTTAGTTTAGCAGTACACACTTCCTTCTGTAATATACAACCAATAAAACATCTAATCTTACAAACACACGCTCTCTCTCTCCCTCTCATAAAAGCAATTTTGCTTGACATATTTATTACAATTATTAATATTTTTTTTTAGCAAGTTTTCAATTGATTTGATCCATCTTGCAAGTGAACAATCTTGCTCTTAACATTACGCGGTTATTTGTAGTAGTGTATATTACAGTGCCTGTTTTCCATGCGCATACTGTTACAATACCACTTTGTCTTATATATGCTTACTTGTGTTGTCGTGTGTTTGTGTTTTTATTTTTATTGTTTGTTTGTCTGTGTGTTCGTCTATATATTTGATTTGCTTAGATGAATTCTTCAGTTGTACGCCTGTTGACTCGTCTGCTTGTTTGTTTTGTTGTTTCCTTGCTTAATATTGACATGTAATTTTCAATGGTTTCTTTTATGTTTGTTACCGGATAGGTAATATTGCAGCATTAGCATTGGCATTTATCGGCTTTTTCGTATTTGTTTGCAATTGTTGTTTTCTTATTGTCTCTATTTTACGTCGTAGTTTTAGCAGGGTCAGATTGTAAGCCTAAAATCTCCATACTTGAGTTATAGAGATCGTTCGTTCATTCTCCCTCTCTCCCCCTCTCTTACTAGGTTAAGTTTGCGACATTGAGTGAAAGGTAAGACAGTGACAACTTCAGCAGAAAATGCCTTCGTAAAAAAAATAAAAAAAATCATTTTACGCATGATCATGCACGTTTTTCGTAAAAGAAAACGAAAAAAAGAAGTTATATACTTGAACAAAGCATTTTATGCATTTCTATCTGTGCCACGCTAAAAATCGATATTTATAAGTGACTGGAATCCTCTGCATCAAACGAAACTGTAAAACAATTTATTTGGTTAAAAACGTGTTTTAAACAATGTTGCATGCATCTACACAGTTCGGCTAAACATACGTACATTGCTTCTGATATCAGGTTCATAAAAAAAACCCAGAGCATAAGCCGCGTCAGCTGATCAGAACAGTCACCATAAGCGTGACTATAGCTTCCTGTTTCAGCAAAAAAGTTTCACTGGCAAAAAAAATAATGAAGGTAAATGTTTCAGGGGCATAACCCAAATGCTAATCAGCAATGTTTTGATCAAGAGATATGTGGATTTAAATATCTGCCTGGCCAGCTGCGAGGCATATTAAGACAAAATGGATATGCTCTGTTAGCGAAGACTTCAAAGAAACTCACGGAGTATACGTTTGATCAAAACGCTGCAGTTAAAATTTGGTCTATATCCCTGACAAATATTTTGGTCAATGTACATCATCATACGCCTTTATTTCCGCCAGTCAAAATGTTTTCAAAGGGTTTCAAAAGCGCAGGTGGCACAGATGTAATATTCAAACGACATATGAGACACATGGCTTGAAAGTATAAATAAATCCTTAATAGATTGTATTCAGCTTGAACACTTGTCACTGGAAAAACGGGATACTGCAAGCATGTGTGTGAGCTTTATCATCAACCTGGTTCTTTGTCTTCTTACACAAAAGGATGTATCCTCTGTAACGGTAATATATAACGGAACTTTATTGTCATGGTTTCTACGGTAATCGATCACAAAGCACTGAAGTGACATATAAAAGTATGTTGGCCTAGGGAGCTCAAGCAAAAAAAGTAAAGAAAGCATTTAAAATGGAACACACTTTTTTGTGGAAGAGAAGTGGGTTCCCTCGTGCAAGTATATCGCATGTCTTTAAATACTGGAACATGAAGACAATATATACTCGCACATATAACAACAATTGCAATGCTAAAACACACACAGTCGCCAAACAATAGCAAATTCTGCCACAGCTCGTCAATGAAGCTTGACAATGTAACAAAAACTCAGTACATGAACAGTACTTTTTTGCCAGAATGCAAAAAAAAAAAAAAAAAAAAAAAAAAAAAAAAAAAAATTGTGAGCAGTAACGCTCTCTTTAAAAACAACAATCGGTAGAATAATTGCTCTCACTGAAGGTTGGTTGAAAGGGCAAATAATAATAATTACCAATTTATATATGTGAACAGCAAACAAGAAAGGGCAGTTCGGTTTAATGCTTGGTAATAAAGGAACGAAGAATAGCCCAGTGATGCCAAAACAATATCATCGCACATAACAAAATACCACACATTATCAGTTGTATTCGTGAGAGAACATAGATAAGACCCAAAAGCAAACGCACTCATGCACAATTTCTCTCTCTCTCTCTCTCAAACACACACACACACACACACACACACACACACACACACACACACACACACGCACACACACACACACACACACACACACGCAAGCAAGCGCACACGCACACACATCATCATCATCATCATCATCATCATCATCATCATCATCATCATCATCATCATCATCATCATTATCACGTCCATTAAAGATAGAACAGCGGCCAAATATGGGCTCTCCTGGAAACAAAGAAAAGAAAGAAAAGCACACACAAACACAAAACAACCAAGACGAAAACAAGAACAAACAAAATGGAAGAAATGAAAAGAACATTCGCAAAGGGGAAATGTTAGGGTTATCAGGACGAAGAACACACCAACCGGAAACCTCTGCATTCTTTGATCGGCCATCTTGAATGCCAAACATGCTTGAAATATCTGGAACTTTCTGCAAAGCAAACATCTTTGGGAGAAACTTACGTCTCTTTTGGGAATACGCCACTCTCTCTGTCCCTCCTTTTGTCATTTTCGAACGAAGATGCAAAAGAATATAACAACATAGATTGTTTCAGACCGCCATGCTTCCAACCGCTCTATCAGCAGCGAAGAATCAGGACTTTTTTGAGACAGAAGAAATAAAAGATTACAACAGTCACAACTTGCCTTGAATATTGAAAAGCCCCGGTCGTACTGTTTCTGAAAAAGCAATACATACAGTTTCAGCTTCATGACGTCGAACGGTGGCAGTACATGATTGATGACTTCACCCGTGTTTCTTGGCAAGCAAAAACAAAGATTCGGCGGGGATAAAGTTATCCTGCGCATAGTCAATGACCTTAAAACTTTGTTGCAATGAATACGGGATATTACACGGTAAGGGAAGGCATAAGGTAGCTTATCATTGTGGCAAACTCTTTGTGCACAACAGAACGAAATAAAAGTAAGCATTAAAAACATCACGCCAAAAGACAATCCTTCACGGATACAAAACAAAAAGATTCTGTTGAAACAAGGAGCCAGCTTACAAAAACAGAAAAAAGGAGGCAAGCAATTATAACCAAACATTCCCGATACAATCTATCTTATACCACAAGGTGCACATCACTATGATCTCTAGACAGACGCGTTGTAGTGTTATCATCGACCTTTTTTTTGGGTAAAAATCCCACACTGTACAAATAATCCTTTTCTTTTAGTTTCAAGTGGGTCAAAAGTGACACTAGTGATAGTTCTAGGATTGGTATAACAACTGGCAGCTTTATTTCTAACGTGAATAGTCATAGCAATCACTTGCATGTATAAACTGGACTACACATCAATCAGGGGGAAAAGCCATTCTGTGACATAATACATACACCTGATTTGTTCAAAGAACAGAATAAATAAAAGCATGCTTTATTTATAAACTCGAGAAGGGATTAACATGTTCGATTTGAAATTCTTCTTTTACTTCATACGGCTACTGTAAGCAACCATTGTCTCATTCGACAACCTCCAGCCTAAACACTAACATGTGACATGTCGACAGCGTTTGTGAAAAAAACGGGCATAAGTCCTACAGTGCACGTGCTATACGTTACGAGCTCAAAACCGTCGGCAGGAGAACATTAATGTTGAGGGTTTCAGAATGTACAGGGTCAAACCTGTGTATATATACCAAATGGTTTTGCGAAGTGACAAAAACTGAACAGATTATCTGTAAATCCCGTACTTTCTGAGTTGAATGTCCAAAAGCCTGGGTGCTATTGCCCCTGTGCATTCACGCAAAAGCTTTGAATTTCAAAAGTAAGGAAGACAGAATAACTCCGATTTGTGCATGTAATTCAGCATCCTTTGCTCTAGTTCATGACATCACAGGAAAAAAAAACCCATTTATTTTGTCAACAAATCCAATATGCCCCTTTTTTCTCAGGCGCTTTCACACATACACACACAAAAGCAAGGACGATGCAGCAGGAGGACGGGAGAATGACGGAAGCGAGTTGTTGTGAAAAAGACATTACCTTACCGCCGGGCATGAAGACGTATACGACACACAAGAAGGGGATGAGAGGAATGAAGAGCACCAGGTAGAAGAACTGCATGGGACCGTTCAGCGACTGCAAGAAACCCATCTCCGACCCGTACCAGATACTCGTCATATGCTGCTGGCAGTTCGGATGGGCCACAAACTGAAAGAGAGAAGAGAAAGTAAATGTCATGAACAGAAAGCAAGAATTGAGTCAACAAACAAAAGGAACGAATGACCCAAGACCACACACTGTAAAAGGGAATTGTAAGGTAAATGACATAAAAAGCAAGCAAGAATTAAGTCAACAAAACAAGAGGAACGAATGGTCCAAGACCGCACGAAACGCATCTCTGATCCGTTTAACATACTTGTCATTGGCTGCTAGCAGTTCGATTTAGGCCACGAACTGTAAGAAAATATTTAGCAAAAAAATCAGCTTAAAATTAAGCCAGCAAAAATGACGTGGATGAAAGGTAGCTCATCTGCATCCCGGCAGTTTAGATGCGCCAACAAGTATGCGAACGTTAAACAAAAAATCATAAAAATTATCATCGTCAAGAAACAAACAAAACTTTAGGGGCTCCGACTCTGTCGTTACAATGGAATATTTAGTTACTCCAACTCAAGCCATCTTCATGGTACAAGGCCGTGTAGATATTGTTTGCATAAATGCCACTCCTTAAAAATGTCACGAATTTCATTTATTTTTTATTTTTTATATTTTGTTTTAATAAAAAGCCGGGTTTTCCCGTCTCGCATGCCCCCAATGGCATTGGCAATGCCTTTGCCGTGAGGGCGTAAAGCTTAAACTTTCTCACACAAATGTCACGGACTACAAGGCAAAATCGTGTATTAAAAACAGATCAAGAAAATCAGACTAGTAAACCCTGCAGTGTCACCTTTTTCTCTTCGTATCTGATGGCCATTTTGAGCCTGGACAAGGGGTCCCTGTCAATGGACTCGCCGCTGTCGCTGAGTACTGCCTCCACCTCCTGTGTCCCCCGGCACAGGTCCATCAGCTCGCAGGCAAAGTTCATACACTGCTCCACCATGCCCAGGTACTCACTCTGGAACAAGCGCATGAAAATAGCATGTGAAATCTGTGTAAAAACAAATTCAGTGTTCGACTCAACATTAGGAGGTTTGACATTGAGCGGTGGCCACACGCACTTTTTGAAACCCTACAGATTGGCTTTAATTGATTTTTTTTCAGGTCACCGATGATCTGGAGTGATTTTGCATGCTGGGAACTTCAGATATTCTTAAAGGTAAAAGTCCAGAAGCTTTGAATCGGGTGAGAGTGGGTACTGCTCAATGTCAAACTTCCTACTGTTGAGTCGATCATCGAATTTGGATATTTATTTTGAAAGCGCACAAAAGTCAGACCAATTGACTTAGAAATTGAATATGCTCATGCAGAAGCTGAAGTTAATGTACACTAAACATGAAGTTATTCGCTCGACATAATTATGAAGAAGTTGTATGCATTTTTATGGGTGGCATTTTTTTTGTTCCCCCTGTAGCTGGCAGATAGACATAACAGACTGCCCACCACACAATGCTCGCAGGCAAACTTCATACACTGCTCAACCATCCAAAATGTCTCGCTCTAGGTTCTAGAGTCTGTGTCACAAAACACACACAGAGACACAAATAGACACAGACAAACCGACGACAGACAGACAAACAGGAACACACACACACAAAACTGTCTGACTCTTTTTACGTTCAGTCAAGTTTTGACCACAAAAACTTTTTTCAAATTATCTTGAGATGTCAATCGCTGTGTCTCTGTCCGTCTCTCTCTCTCTCTCTCTCTCTCTCTCTCTCTCTCTCTCTCTCTCTCTCTCTCTCTCTCTCTCTCTCTCTCTCTCTCTCTCTCTCTCTCTCTTTCTCTCCGTATTAAGGGAAAGTTAGAGAGAACTGGACGTATTTCAGGACATTCGACTGACTGAATGGTAATCGCGCTTCAGCTTTCTTGTTTTGTTTGGTTTTGCAACTTATCCTACTCTTTAACAAGGACAAATACA
>NC_090246.1:36446731-36466731 GCF_037325665.1 Littorina saxatilis
AGAAACTCCAAAATAACTCCTACATCTTGTCTAACTTTATGTTCGTAGCAAAGCATTTGCTACCCCCCCCCCCCCCCCCTGTTTTTGCTCGACTCCGTTAAGAAATGCATGTCGACTTGGAATATAAAATAAATTGCATAGCTACGTCTCGTGTCAGCGAGATTTCGTCGGATGCCGAGACACCTTGTGAATTTCAGGTAAATCGTTAGCATAGCCTCCGTCGGAACAGGTGTATAACAGAAAGTTCTTACACAAGTAAAGTCCTTACTCAAGTGCGATTTTTCTTTTTCGATGTACGAGAAGAACACATTTCTGCGTGTCACAGAAACATGGATTGGAGGTTTGTTCATTCACTTTAAAGTTGTGTCATATTAACGAGATACGGATTTTTCGGGGGGGGGGGGGGAGGGGGGGGGGGTGGGGGGGATAGGGGGGGTGGGGGGGTGGGTATTTTCTGTTTTGCGTGAAAAGTTAGGTCAGATATTTATTGCACGCAGAAAAGACCATATTGGGAAAAACTGCTAGGTTGTTAGAAGTAATCTCCCCCTCAGGCTTTGAAAATATCAAAATGACTAAATGGCATCACATGTGCACTCGCCTATATCTATAAATGTTGAAATTGTCCGAAGGACGGCGCCGTGGATTTTGGCGTGGGATGTAAGACTCTCAGTCTGTTGAAAGAGTACTCATACGGGTCGATATGTAAGTTAAGTATTCATTGAGGGCTTTGGTTAATGGTTGGCTATTTAAGAGCTTTTTTCCATAGTACGTCTTCATATACCTCGGCTAAGAGTAATGAGTAACGTAAGCAAGAAGAGGGAAGGCGAAGATTGATTATTTAAGGCAGAAACGGTTGGAGTATTTTTGGCCGAATTAAAGGGGAATTGTTCGATGCTCTGTCAAAACACAGATCGACCATCCGACCGACTCACAGACACAGAAAGACAGACAAACAGACAAAAACAGACAGACAGATATAGAGCTGACACATCCACCCAGCCACTCACAACCATACAGCGGTTGGGAACTTGCGACAGAATTCAAATGTTCATATGATGTAGGCGACCTAACCAAAGTAATTGCGTTACGTCAGTGGCTTGTCTGTGCAAATTTGATTTCTAATGTCGTTTCTGAAAATTACATGGGGCATATCATTTTACGGAGAGATTCAAATTCAATTCCATCAGGCAAAAAACAAATCCCTTTAACTTTAAGATCAGTTACATTGAAAATGCACACACGCAGACAGACAGACAGGCAGACAGACAGACAGACAGACAGACAGACCGACAAACAGACAGACAGACAGACAGACAGACACACACACACACACACACACACACACACATATATATATATAATACACACACACACACACACACACACACACACACACACACACACACACACACACATACACACAACAACAACAAAAACACCACCACCACACGGCAGATTTTACAACTTAACCCACAAGATTTGTGCCTATTTTCATCTCGATGCGGCAACTCAAGCCAAAAACCACAGAGCTGACCTAATTGACAAAGAAGTTTTGGTCTCACGTGCTTCTCTGACACGATTGACAGGGAAAGTGGTTCTTTGAAGGAGAAGAAGTGAGAACTCAACAGCCAGTTAAATATCAAGCGATATTCGCCAGAGCAGGTGCTTATATTTCAGTCTATGCCCTTAGCCTGGTGTGGTGTGTTTCACATTACCGATTCAGTATAGTCAACATCAAAGACAGCTTCAAAGAGGGGCGACCCTGGGAAAAATAACCCAAAACAAAAACAAAAACAAAAAACAATCGGCAACTGTCGTACTTCCCAACATAGTCTGAAGGTTTTTAATTTCCTATCTTCCCCAGATTAAAACAAAGAGAAAAAAAATCATAACCAGTTTCGTCTGTCCCTTTTGACAATCCACGAGATTGGATTTGATCTGCATAAGAGCCACGTCCCTCCGAGTTGCAAAGTCGGCAGCTGGCGGGTAATATTGTCTAACCATTTTCTGAAATCAGTTCCCAGACCACACACTTTAACAAAGCCCGCGGCTACATATGTTGGGGACCTTGGTGTGCCATTTTCTTAATACAGTGGAACCCCCCTAGGAAGACCTCTCGATTTGAGAGTTTAGCCTTTTAAGACCGTGCTTTTGAAGATTTTTGAATCGTAACGTTCGTAAGTTTACCTTCAATTTAAGACTTCCTCCCTTTTAGTACCGCCCTTCTTCTTTTCTATTTTTATTTTTGGAGGTTTAACAATGGAAGTTCTACTACCGCGTCCGTCCAATAATTGTCTACCTCATAGCATTTCTCCATCTGTCTATTTGCACCCCCCCCCCCTATCTGTTTACTGTTCAATTATATTAATCAGTTCATTGTTGTTTCCTTCAAACTTTCTCAGTTCCTAACTCTTCTATTTGGGCTCGCTAAAATCTCCCGAAGAAAGTCGCAAGTGTTCCCAACGTATTTTACAAGAACTGAACGTAAACGAAACACTCAAGAAAAACACTGACAGCTATTCTGCAAAAGCTGATTGCAGGAACCTGTCAGCTTTTTTAAAAGACAAACCGACAAAGTACTGAACAAACTCCTCAGATTATTGGAAAAACAATCACTCAGTTGATGAGAATCGAGGGATTTTTGATCTTTCTGTTGTTTTTTTCCTGTTCGTGGACTGCAATTTCCACGTGCACTCGTTTTTTGGCGTTTATGATTTTGCATGAACGGCTGGAGTTTTTTCTCTCGCCACATATGACGTCATACTTCGTTTTGGGGAGGAGAGGGTGTTACTATTGCTGTGCAAAATAAGTGGATCTTTTGCCAGAAACGCACATTGCCTTGGTACGTGCAACAGTTTCTGCGAGAATTCTCTTCACAATTGAAGAGAGTTTTTGCCAGGCCACACGTAAGTGATTGTGTTGAGCTTGTGATGCTTTCAAAAACTGTTTTCTATAATTTTTTTCTCTCGCACATCCTGACATTATTCTTCATTGGCAAAGCATTAAGAAATACGTCGGACAAATAAAACTTAATCATTGAGATTGATGTAAGATAGGAACCATTTAGTCGAAGGGACGAGCCACACCAACAATATGTGTCTTTCAAGTGCCATGCAAGCTCGGTGCACGTGCGCAACAGTTGTGGAAAACGTGTGGTTTTTACACCTGAGAACGCGGAGGGACAGCCGTCAACGACAGACAGTGATGCGTGCATCAGGGTTTACCACAGACAGACACGCGCACACACGGATGCAGACAGACACACACACACACACGCACGCACGCACGCACGCACGCACGCACGCACGCACGCACGCAAGTACCCCACACACACACGCACGCACGCACGCTAGCACGCACGCAAATACACACACACACACACACACACACACACACACACACACACACACACACACGCACACACACACACACATACAACAGGCGCACACACACACACGCAGGCAGAAAAAACCATCTTGACATGATTATACACTCATGACCCCACACATACGGACTTGCAAATCACCCACAGGCACAAACGCAAACACAAACACTACTCCACCCCAACTACACTCCACCACATACACTACCCCCACTGTCCCCCACCCCCAAACACTCACCTTGAATTCCTTCTCCACCTCAGCCAGCTTCATCATCTCCTGCCTCAACTCAAAGGTGGTCATGATGGGGTCAGGGCTGGACAGAGCCATGTAGGCCGGACTTGCCAGCGCCCGGTAAGCGTTCAACCGTGACCGCGACCGTTTCAACGAGTCGTAGTTCTGCTTGGTCACGCAGTCCGCGCACTTACACGAGATAGGGTGGGGCTTCTCGATGGTGTGGTTCCTGGAGAGGAACATCTGAATGATCTCGTGGTTGTTGTAGTGGGCGGCCAAGATGAGCGGGGTGATGTCCGGGGGGAACTGGCTCTTCTCCTCCGTGCGGAAGAACGCCTCCCCGCCCCCCATCCGCCGGAGCCGGTCCTCCCCGGCCATGAAGTTGGGGTGCTCGATGATGATCTTGACGATCTTGGTGGCGCCCTTGCTGATGGCGTGCAGCAGCGCCTCCTCGATGCAGTTGAAGCTGAGGTTGTCGAGGAGGATCTCGATGATGTCCAGCTTCTCCGAGTCGATGGCGAGGTGGAGGGCGTTGCGCCCCATGTAGTCGACGCAGTTGACGGAGAGGTTGGAGTCGGCGCACTCCTCAAGGGACTGCCGCACGATGCCCAGGTCGCCCAGGAAGGCTGCGTTGAGGAACACCCTCTCCTCGTCCGTGAGCTGCGTGGACATTGGGAAAGGAATGAACACATTATTATTGTCATCATTGTCAGGAGAGTTATGGAGTCGGCGGAGTCATCACCATCGCCTACGTCATCATCATCGTCGTAGTCATCGTCACATTCACCGTCGTCGTCGTCGTTATTATTATCCACCCCCCCCAAATCATCATCATCATCATCATCATCATCATCATCATCATCATCATCATCATCATCATCATCATCATCATCATCCAATATTTTCAACAGCATGTTAACATTCCAGGGTGCCCTCTTACCCCGGAAACTGCAATAAATATATCGTGATACTTCTCCCCCTTCTCCCCCCCCTTTTTGTCCTCTTTTGGTTATCTACTAATTAATAAACCCTGGACATGAATACGACAAACACACGATTAAATAGACAACAAAATAAAGTGGGTACATTTTGTGTAAAAAGAAGGCGGCATTGGGGTAGATTCACCCTCTCCTTGTAAAAACTCTGATGACAAAAACTACCATAAAACATGCTTTCTTTGATTCTCAAACAAGACAACACAAGGGGATCTGTATTTTTTCCTTATTTACAATAAATGAAGAGGTAACAAATAACTTAACAAAATATTGGTGAAGTTATACTTGGTCAAATTACTTTGCAGACCAACAGCATTTGACTGAAAACATTGATATGAATACTACTTATATTGATATTAGAAAGTGAATTTGTTATTAGATTTTTAATACAAAGTCAGAGTGACCCAAAAGATCGTTATAAAATACTGAACATAGAAATTCTGCAATATCTTGATCTTTTTAGAATGGCCCCATCAGTCCACGTAATCCCTAAACAAGCCGCAGTGATAGAAACTTAATATAAGCCGCAGCTTTCTTTTCAACCAGCAGCGCTGAGCAGTGATTGAAGATTAATATCAGTTGTGATTTGTTTAAACTGCAGAAGCTGCGATTGAAAATTAATGCGAGCCGCAATGTTTCAACCAGAAAAAGCGGATAAATGAACACCTATCAATTTCCAATTCCCTCTCCCCCATTTTAACCTTTCTGATTGCCAAGAAGATGCGAATACACTAATCCATGCGGCAACCTCTTCAATCAACGGCAGATGAAAAGATTAATCAAACACGATGTCAAACTAACATAGCGAAATGCGCGCTTCCGCACAAGGAAGGCAAACGCCAAAGAAATTAGGTTGGTTGTGGGTGTAGAGACGCAATCAATAGCATCATCCAGCTAAGATTAATTCGTTTCTAAAAATCCCCAGCAGACAAAAAAAATCCCCACGGTAAACTTAAAAAAAAAAAAAAAAAAATCCCCACCGGGAGATAAGTGCAAGTGGGTCTCAAAAGGACGCTCTCAGCAGATGACTTAGCATGACGGTTACGAATTCACAAACGATCGACTGTTTTCTTGTCTGCCCGAGTAAGCATTGATTATTCCCATGTCGTCTTGCTCGACTCAACATCCGAAGACGGTGAACGGAGTCTTCTGCGTCCTTGCAGAATGCCCGATAAGGTTGACCTCTCCACGACAACAGCTGTTCTTGTACGATCAGCACGTGAGGAAATGAAGGAGGCTGGATATGTGTGTGGATGGATTCAGAAAAAGGGTCAGGGTCCAATCGGTACAGTGTAAACGAAGAGTGAGTCTTGTGTTTGCTTGGAGGATTAAGTGATGAGGACCTTTGCAACGCTTGGCTTGTTTGCAAAAATCGGACAAAAATGTAGTTCCAGCTACGGGGAGAAAAAGCCAAAAAAGATTCTAAACAACATTTATAAAAAGCAGTTTTCATGAAATATCTTGAGGTGAAGTTTTCCCAAAACCCTGGGAACACTTACCATTTTGATGTACTTACTTACCATGTAAAAATGAATGGCAAAGAATCTACGCCCAAACCCTTCTTAAGAACCATTTAAAATATTAGCTAATATACTTTTTTGTTCCATGTCTCGAGATACCGTCCGACAAACGATGCAACAACTACAAAAAAGCTTGCACAACAGACCATAGCTGGACACCAAGCAAGAGGACCAAAAGTCGCCGTACAACACCAATACCAATACGTTTCTTCAAGAAGTCCTTACCCACGTTCATCTGCTAGCATCCGATTATGAGGTCACAGCACTTTAACGAGCAGCATAGACGCTCTTGAAACAATGAACACACAAATGTCAATTGTACAAATCGTCGGAGAAATTGAGACAGGCGAAGGGGGGAAAAGAGCGCAAAATGGCCTGAAGACTATCGTACATTATGCAACAACACAATGAGCGCCTGCCCAAAGATCTTGCCTATATTCCAACAACATGATACTCTTATTTTACTCATTGAATTCGTTTTGATCTTGTCTGCGTTCTTTTATGTGTTTGTTTGTTTGTTTGTTTGTGTGTATTTGTTTGCTTGTTTTTACGTTCAGTCAATACTTGACTGAATGATTGAACGAGGGCGGAGGGTGAGGTTTGTCTCCCGATGTAGCTGTGTATGTTTGTGTGTGTATATGTGTGTGACAAGCATTTCTCAGAAACTACCCAACGGATTTGCATTAAAATTGATGCATACCTTTTTTTTCCCAGAGCATTTTCTAGGTTTTTTTTCTCCCTTTTTGCGATAGCATTATTTGATGTCGTCATTTATGCGTTTTACTAAAAGTTGATGCGTCACTGTGGCGGTCGCATTTTTGAAGGTATTTCTTCGAAATGTTTACCAGTAGTCTTTGGTTTAGTCCAGAGTATGGGATTGAATTTCAGCTTGTTACCTTAAACATTTGTTAACGACATTTTCATTCAAATTTTACTGATTTATTCATTACAAAGTTTTGGGGAATCTGAATCATAAAGGTGATACAATTGCATTCCTTATTTCTTCCTGAATTAAAAAAAAAGAAAAGTTTTTGTTGTGTTTGATTGAAAATGTGCCTAAAAAAAAGAAAACACTTGAATACAAAACCGTTGAAGTTTGTTTACTTTTAAAATGAAAATGTGCCTATACATTTTTAGGGGCATTAACTTATATCGGGTTATACAGCTTTTGGAAAGCATTATTTGATGACGTCATTTTTGTGTTATACTAACTGAACTCTCACTCTCTTTGCGGCACTCCCATGACTAAAATTTTGAAAGTATTTCTTCTAAAGTTTCACCAAGGAATCATTGGCTCGGTCCGAACTATGGGATTGCGTTAAAAACTCGTTTATGAAATTGTAATTCAAAGTTATGCCCATGTTTGCACTATCTTTTTTTTTTCTAAAACAAGACTCGTAAAATTGGTACCCCTCCTGTAATCCTTATCATGTTCTGTTTAACTTAGACAATATGCTAAAAATGAAGAAAAACCGGTGAATGGAAATCCCGTTTTGATTTGTAATTTCGGTTCACTTGCAGACTACCAAAACTTCAAGGAGCGACATTTTGAGTTTGGAACGCACAAATGACGTCAGCATGAAAGACGACAAACATTACGTCCTTTTACAACGTTCATTTCTGTGCATGATAAAACGTCGGTTCCGAAAGTTGTTTTCTTCTTCTGATTATCTTCCTGGGTTCTCCCTTCTCTTCTTCTTCTTCTTCTCTCTCTCTCTCTCTCTCTCTCTCTCTCTCTCTCTCTCTCTCTCTCTCTCTCTCTCCTCTCTCTCTCTCTCTCTCTCTCAATCTCAATCATGTCTGTCTTTCTCTCTGTCCCTCTCCCCCACCGACTAACTCTGTCTGTCTGCCTATCTGTCTGTCTGTTTGTCTGTCTGTTTGTCTGTCTGTCTCTCACTCTCTCTTTCTGTACCCTTGTTAATAATGAACGTTTGAGAAAACCGGACGCATTCGATTGACTGAATGGTACGCAACAGCGTTCTTGTTGTTCTTTTCGAATCCCTCTTACGACGGGTTGAAATTCATTTTGATGGAAGTAGTGTTGCTAATTAGACCTTTAGGACCTTTCACTTATTCAACCCCTGCGCCCGTAAGTATTAACCCAAAGACCTTGTCATTTTCGGCTGTATATTCAAACAACTTTCTGTTGAGCACCAGCTTAAAGATCTGGCATCAAAGACTCTCCACATAAAAAGTACCTGATAACAGACCACGCTCATATTTACATAGCAGCTTTGGTATGACTACCTCCTCAAAGACGTGGCCAACATTATCCTCGCCCATCCGAGAGTCTACTTGTGCATCAACCAATGACAATCTGAGTACAACTACAACAAACTTATGTATAGATACACTTCGCCCATGAGAGATTCTGTTTGTGCATCAAACCATGTCATGATGACTACCTCCTCAAAGTCCTTCTACACATTCACCTCGCCAATATCAGATTCAGCTTGTGCGGCAATCAAAGTCATGATTAGTAATGCTGAAAGACCTGCAACACATTCACGTCGCCCAGCACAGATTCAGCTTGTGCTTCTAACAAGGTCACAACTACCTGCTTAACGACCTGGCAAACCATAACATCGTCCGTCGCAAAATCGTCGTGTGCGACAATCAAGGACATGGTGACTACCTGCTCAAATGCCTCACACGCAATCACCTCACCCATCACAGATTCCGACTGTGCACTAAACAAGACAAGGATGATTATAACTACCTGCTAAAAGACCTCACACATAATTACCCCTTGGATCACAGATTCAGACTGTGCACCAAACAAGATAAGGACATGGTAAAACCGGACTACCTGCTCAAAGTGCCTCACACACAATCACCCCACCCATCACAGATTCAGACTGTGCACCAAACAAGACAAGGACATGGTAAAACCTGACTACCTGCTCAATGTGCCTCACACACAATCACCCCACCCATCAAGGATTCCGACTGTGCACCAAACAAGGCAAGGACATGGTAAAACCTGACTACCTGCTCAAAGTGCCTCACACACAATCACCCCACCCATCACAGATTCAGACTGTGCACCAAACAAGACAAGGACATGGTAAAACCTGACTACCTGCTCAAAGTGCCTCACACACAATCACCCCACCCATCACAGATTCAGACTGTGCACCAAACAAGGCAAAGGCATGGTGACTACCTGCTCAAAGTGCCTCACACACAATCACCCCACCCATCACCTATTCAGACTGTGTACTAAACAAGGCAAAGGCATGGTGACTACCTGCTCAAAGTGCCTCACGCACAATCACCCCACCCATCACAGATTCAGACTGTGTAGTAAACAAGGCAAAGGCATGGTGACTACCTGCTCAAAGTGCCTCACACACAATCACAGATTCAGACTGTGCACCAAACAAGGCAAGGACATAGTCACTGCCTGCTAAAAGACTAATGAGAGATTCTGCTTGTGCATCAACCAAGGACAATATGAGTACCTCGTTAAAAACAAACACACCTGTTTGCATACATTCATCTCGCCAATGAGAGATTCTGTTTGTAAATTAATTCACACAATCACCTCGCCCATCGCAGATTCAGACAGTGCTCCAAACAAGGCAAGGAAATAATGACTACCTGCTCAAGAACCTGGCGCATATTCCCAACGCTAATCACAGACATAGCTTATGCAACATATAAGGATATGATGAATACCTGTTCATAAACCTTTTGCACACATTTCCTTCGCAGGTCACACAATAACCACACGTTGAACATTCCAGCTCATCAAAGACAATTTTGCATACATTCATATCGCAGACCACACAACAACATCAACATGGCGAGCATACCTGCTCAAAGACCTTGCCCATGACCACCTGGCGCTCGGAGCAGTGGGTGTAGGGGGAGCGGTAAAGCAAGTCGCTGATGAGCAGCGGCTGGCTGGTGTCGTGGTCAGACTCGGGCAGCAAGGACACATCCCCTTCAGAGCTGAAGAACGAGTCATCCTCGGCCTCCGCCCTGCGAGGCATGGACAGGCGGGAGGGAGGAGGACGGAAGATGGGCATGGGAGGATCACGCACATGAGAGGTCTGCATGGCCTGGCGGGTGGCCATCTGAAGGAGATGGGCCAGGGCCGGCTTGCAGCTGTAGTCTCCTTTGGAACCCATAGTTAGCCGGTGGTTTCAGAACGATAGTTTGCAGCTGTATTCTCCTTTAGAGGTCATTGGCAGTTAGTGGTTTTAGCTTGCAGCTGTAAACGTCTTTGGATCTCAAACTCTCGAATCTCAATTTCAGTTCTAACATGAGTTAGAGTATGTGTTGCACGGAAGTCCTTGTCCTGGTAAATGTGTCCGCTTCCTTGTCGGTAAACGGGGAGATGCAGTATTGGCCACAGACGTCGTTTGTGGATGCGCAGATAGGCAGTCCTTATATAATTGTTTTCCTGCATCTTGTCAATCAAAGGAGTCTTGTCGAGTTCTCAAAGGACTTGTGTCTTTAGGGCATATTGAAATCAGTTCTTTGAAGACAGTCATCAGGAATGTGCAAGACGTGACTTTTCCTGAATAACAACAATGCCTATACAAACTGCAGACACCGCTTCAGTACGATTCCAGGCACTGTCAAAGTCAAGCAGTCTCGATTCTGCAAAGGGCAGCTAGTCCAGACGTCATCGTACACGGACAAGTTTCTGATCCAGCAAGACACATTTGATCTGACATCAGTATCTGGGTGGGTCAACCCAGGGAAAACACCCAACACTGATCAGGAATGTGGCCGAAATATTCTAGAATGTGCTTTCGTATGGAACACAGATATCACTTCTGAAGACTCTGCACCCACATGAAATCAATGATGAAACTGAGAAGTCACCTTCACTGCGTTTAATTGTTTCCGCTTTGAGCACAGGCGTCTATGCCTCTAAAATCGGTATTTCTTTTATCATCTACATCCACGTCAAAGGGGCTCCATCCAGTGCTTCTGCACACTAGTGAAAGTGAACATAATTTGTATTAACCTTATCAGAAACAACCCATGAATGATAAGGTAACACTGACAATGGTGCTACCAAGTAAGAAAGTCAGCCTACATTTTACGCTTTATTTGAAGAAAGACGGGTCTAATTTGCAATCTCCAGGTCTTGAAATTCATCAGGTACCATGTCAAAGTGCTTCACACACAATCACCCCACCCATCACAGATTCAGACTGTGCACCAAACAAGACAAGGACATGGTAAAACTCTGCGACGACACGCAAGGCAAAAGCTTTGATGATGAAGTAAGAAAACCATTATAACGTTTCTTGCCACGACACTGTTCTGACTGATGACGTACAGCAATGGCCGTCAGCTACCAGTTAACTAAGATTTATGTCGGTCAGAAGAAAGTCAGAAGAAAGTAAAAGCATATCCAAAGCATTCGCATTGCGGGATTAGATTTGACATTTTTACATTTAGTCAAGTTTTGACTAAATGTTTTAACATAGAGGGGGAATCGAGACGAGGGTCGTGGTGTATGTGTGTGTGTGTGTCTGTCTGTCTGTGCGTGTGTGTGTGTAGAGCGATTCAGACCAAACTACTAGACCGATCTGTATGAAATTTGACATGAGAGTTCCTGGGAATGATATCCCCAGATGTTTTTTTCCTTTTTTTCGATAAATACTTTTGATGACGTCATATCCGGCTTTTTGTAAAAGTTGAGGCGGCACTGTCACACCCTCATTTTTCAATTAAATTGATTGAAATTTTGGCAAAGCAATCTTCGACAAAGGCCGGGGTTTGGTATTGCATTTCAGCTTGGTGGCTTAAAAACTAATGAGTGAAGTTAAAAAACAAAGGAATACTGTACTCACCAATACAAGAACGAGACAAGACGGTACGAATTTTCGCTTATGGAAGCTTCATCAGGAAAAACAAGAACACAAAAGACAACAAAAAGCAGACGCAACACGGAACGAACAAGGTTTGAAAGAAAATGGAGGGGAAACACGCAAAAAAGGGAAGGAACTCTAGGAACGGAAATGAATGAAAGGGGAGAGAAGTGGTTGGATGATGTCATGGGCACAGGTGGTTGGATGATGTCATGGGCACTAATGAGTGAGTTTGGTCATTAAAAATCGGAAACTTGTAATTAAAATTATTTTTTTATTAAACGATCCAAAACAATTTCATCTTATTCTTCGTCATTTTCTGATTCAAAAAACATATACATATATTATATTTGGATTAAAAACAAGCTCTGAAAATTAAAAATATAAAAATTATGATCAAAAAATAAATTTCCGAAATCGATTTAAAAACACTTTCATCTTATTCCTTGTCGGTTCCTGATTCCAATAACATATAGATATGATATGTGACCCTCCACCACGGAATGAGTCGCATGTCACCTTTTCATGATTTTCATATTTTTACATTTTCTTAGAGTGTTTTTTATTCTCTATCCAGTGGTGAAAACCGTTTTAGAAAAGAGCGAAAACTTTTCGAGTTATAAGCCTGTGACTAAGGTGACCCTCACACTGTTACTAGACACCCCCCGGACTTATATTAAGCCTAGCGCAGAACCGCGTAAGGTGACATGCGACTCATTTCGTGGTGGAGGGTCACATATGTTTGGATTAAAAACACGCTCAGAAAGTTAAAACGAAGAGAGGCACAGAAAAGCGTGCTATGCAGCACAGCGAAACCACTACCGCGCTAAACAGGCTCGTCAGTTTCACTCCGTTATGCACAAGCGGCGGACTACGGTCATTGTGAAAAAATGCAGTGCGTTCAGTTTCATTCTGTGAGTTCCACAGCTTGACTAAATGTAGTAATTTCGCCTTACGCGACTTGTTGTTTGCTGTCATTTTGTAATCAAAGCCCAGCGACATTTGTGAGGTAGTGAAATATTTACACACCCATACACGCGTGCCCGCACGCACGTACGCACGCACGCACGGACGCACACACACACACACACACACACACACACACACACACACACACACACACACAGAGGAAGTGGATATTCTCAGTGATGCAGAATTACAATGGATTGGATCAGTCTGCGAGCAAGTATGCAGTGAGGTTAAGACAGATATTTTGCCCTCTATTTGTACACGAGATTTGCCAAGATCGAAACTGTAGCAGAAAAAAATCTCCGTCACTGCACTTCAGAAAAAAATGCATTTTCAATTTCAGAAATATTGTAATTACTAGCCTTTTCACTGACTCGCGGGAGGATAGTGTCCACACAGGACGGAACAAAATGACGATGGTGGCAAGGATTAATTTCAAGTGCAAACAGGCAGCAATAGCTCTATGCGTGGCAGTGGCCTTATTTCTAGCCAGCCAGACAATTTTCATAAAATATTATTCCTGTCGTACCGAGTAGGGCAAATATTCCTTTCAGCGGAACTGCTGAAAGGATAGCTTTGCTGTTATGAGTAAACACAGCTTTCTACAATAGCCAGTCGTTTGGGCTTGTTCACTTTTATTTACAAACATTCTGTTGGATTAGATGGGAAATGCAACAAGCTTTAAACGTTAAGGTTCACCAAAATCAACACACTTCTACTAGATGCGTACAAAAGACCTCAACTGTTTAATCAGAACCTATGAGTTCAATCTACGACTGAATGCATTTCCTGTACACAGACCCCCCCCCCCCCCTCAATATTGTGTGTTCACGTTGGATAAGGCTTTTACGTCTTCCGACCATTTGAAACGAAATCATTTCACCTTTCAAGAAACTTTACAATACACAGCTTTTTCAACTGCTGGGAGTGTGTCTCCAACAGAAAACATGAGTTTCACATAAACGTTCGTGTAAACGTAAACAACTACTCCTTGCCTAGACTGAAGGGCGGAAACTGTCACTGCAAGTTAAACGTAGTTTTAGAATTATTTTTTTTTTATCTTAGCTGCGCATATCCCTGAAAATCGAAACTTGCTTTTTGAGGTAAACGATTCGTGTTGTATGTTCATCTCTGAGCCAAACGTGGAAACATTTAAAACGACCACAGTTAACATAGCTTCTTTACCCAGTCTGTTCAATAAGTCTTATAGACGACAAACAAATTCACAAAATACATCTTTGTGCAGGTTCTCGAGAAGAAATCAGAAAATCTTGTCAGCAATCGAAGCTGATCCAGCCTAGGTACACACAGTCTGGCGAATACATCTCAAGAAACTGCATTTGTTAACCACGCCGAGAGAATCCCAAATCCGGCACACAGTCTGGTGTGTATTCCGCCGTACTGGACGTAGATTGTGATGCCAAAAAGGACGAGGCTGGGTTCGTCCAAAAGATGCTGATGAGCTGATTGTTCCCTAACACTGCATCACCAAGACCTCGTCGACACTGAGCCAATACAGATCCACTTGATAGGCACAGAGACATGCCGATGAGGCGAGCTTAGCTGCATGTAATCGGGTTTACACTGCCCACAAATCGTTTGTTGTAGGCGCTCCTAACGACCAGATTGTTCGGTGATTGGAAGAAGGAGTTTACCTTTTTTGTTTACCTAAGTTCAGTCGATTTATCGTAAGTTTCTGTGTTTAAACGTATACATTTTCATCCCAGGCGCATGGAATGAGACATGTCCGATACCTGTCATGACATTTATCTGCAAATGTTATTCATGTATTGATCGCAGCTAAGAGAACATTGTAAGAAGGTGATCATCGATCCTCCATCTCTCTTTTGTTGTTTAGATTCACACATCTTCTTAATCTCGTTGTGTATGGATGTCAAAATATAATGCAATAAAACACAACATCAACAGTTGTATTATGACCGACATTACACACAGACTTCGACTTTTTCTTTGACTGTTCACATTACAGTCTAAGTGCATTGACTCAACTCCTTGACGACTTTGAAACACAATACAGTTACACACAAACTGGTTGTGCCGTCTACGAAATTACAGCAAACAAATACTCTGACGTCATGCCTTCATCTTTAGTAGTTACAAGGTGCTGCGGGGTGCTGACATCAAGAAGACCATCAACGGTCTGTTGCCTTGGAATCGTGAGTCGACGGGCTACTGCACTATGCTTCAGGTATGAAAAGGCGGTCGCGAAGGTGACTACCACAGGTAGCAAACCAAGATCTACATGTCTGTTTGGCTGCTGTGCCTTTTTTGATGCACAGCAGCACCTGAAGTCAAGTCCACGGTCCCAGCAACAGTTGTGACAAGCACACCCACTCCGCTCACCTACACCATTCAGCTCCCTCCCCTTCACCCCCTCTCTTTTCTACAGGGCAGACTTCCCCATGATTGGCAAAGGGCACTAACAGTCTGCAACCGGCGACTCACTAATCATTTTTCTCCAGCGCCTAAATAAAAAAAACTGCCAGTCAAACGATTTTTGAGGCAAGCGGTATCGACCCCCCTCAATAAAGGGGATTTATCCAGACGGGTACTTAAAGCGTAAAAAGGAGGGGGGATGAGCTAGCGCAGGCCCCAAGGGGGGCAGAAGGCTCGGCCGGGGCAGAGTCCGTGTTAATACCGCCGAGATGCCAGGACCCCATTCAGCGGAGCGTGATGAGGCGGGTCTGGTCTTCACGCCCGCTTTGTGTCCACGGTTCTCACGTGCGATTAAAACGGGTTAGCGTCATCTGCGGGCGCCACGTGCTTCATCACCACCAGATTGGGGTCACGACAAGCCCGACCCCTGGCCGCCATCACCGTGACGTCATCGGGCGCTGGCCTGGATGGCATTTTGTGACGAGGCGATCTATATACTCTGACGTCAGCGACAACGGCACTTTTAGAGCATGGTGTTCATCCACAACCATCAATTTTACTGCTCGGGTAACAAAATGGCGGCGTTGTTTTTCTCGTCAAATCTCGGTCGATGTGCACAGTGCAGTGTCGCTGTGTTCCTACGTTCCTAGCATAATATGAGCGCTGGTAAAAGTTCGCCAGAGTTTTAGTGTATTTTCTTCCAAAGTGGCTGGATTGTCATCAAGTTTTATGATACCATACAAACTTTGATAGCCTCAAAAACATCCTGGGGGAAAATGCAACATCTCTGTCGCGGTTCATATACTGCTGACGTCCACGAGAAAACCCTAGCTTGGGCTTGTAAAGTTTTAGTGTAGCCCACTTTTCCAGTGAGAAGAAAAACTTGTAGTATGCGTTTTGGTAAACCAAGGCAAATCCTTATGTCCAGTTGGAATGACAAGGGCAGTTTTTAGTGTTCCTTTCCTGGATCGGTGAAGACAAAACACGGATCTTTTTTTTAACCACAGGCACAGAGCCAACGCCCTTTTCAAAGAGGCTGTTTTCAGTGCAGTGTCGTTTACATAAAAATCACTGAGACAGGAAAGCTTTGAGATCCTTTTTTTGTCTTAGGTAGTGCAGACTTCAAGTGTAGACATGGGTGTCAATACATTAATGTGGTTCCATTGCAGATGTCGCAAATCGCAGATGACTTCTATGTTCAGGACCCACCGAATTCCTTGCTCACATATTTTATAGTGATTTTGGATAACCAGTGCATCCTAACACATTTTAAGCAAATTCTCCGTCGACGCCAGCAAAAATCTGGACGTTATGTTAGCATCTCACCAAAACAATCGTCGGAGTTGAGTCAATCGAGCAGTAACACACGATTTCTAGAACGCAATTAAGCCAGATTTTCAGAAGCTGTGACCTTGTCTGTGTCTTACCTGTGACCTTGTCAGTGTCTTACAAGAAAACAAAAAAATCTGAATCATCGTAGTTGAGTCATTCGATCACTAACACAACAAATCTGCACGCACGTGAAGCCACAAGTTCAGAAGCTGTGTCCTTGTCCGTGTCCTACAAACAGAAAATCAGTTTAGTCGGAGGTGGGTCCAGCGATCAGCGACAGCTTGAGAACTGGAACTCCGCCAAACAAACCCTCCACCATCGCCAGGCACCGACGGTCAAGAGGCTCGTAAAACAATGCTCTTTACGCGACACTCGTCTTAGCAGGGCCGATAACCACCAACAAGGGCAATAAATCTTTCTTGTCCATGACGTGCAGCTCCTTCCGGTGCTAAGGCAGGCAAGGCCGTTAGCTGGAAAAAGTCGTCCGCTCATGAACGGGGCGTTTATGGGGGATTGGCCCAGCCAATAATTGCGGACAGTGTTCTCGTAGGTGTCAATAATTCGGAGAAAGTCATTCAGCAAACCGTGGCTAATTCCATCCATCCACCACAGCACCACTGCTGGGACGCAGCGTCTGAGAACAGTGCGTAGAAGACGGTCAGTTATTGAGCAAGGACGCTTTGAAAAAACAACCCCGGCAGTGTGGATAAAGGAAACTCGTCTCTTTTGGGGATCAACAGTGCCTGACGAAGGTTGCCTTTTGACCTGCAAGAGGCCTGGAAGATATGTCTATTGGAACAACTAATCTCCAGCAAAGCAAGTCTTCCTGTTACCGGCACGGCTTAGCCGGCGTTCTTGTTATTTTCTGCTGTTATTTTCTGCTGCTTCAGGTATACTGTGGTAGACAGCCTTCTCTCTTCGTGAGACAGGACTCGCAGAGAAGACCATCGATGATCCATACAGATATGCTCCATCGAACAATCGCATTGAAACCACAACAAATCAAAAAGACCCCTTTCCCGCTTTCTGTTGTTGCTGCTGTACGTTCTTGTCAGCCCTGAAAGTCCAACACATGGTGTACTCGCCTTTGGTTAGTGATTCTGAAAATGTACTAGCCAGAGAGCAAACTTTACTAGCCAAACCAACAATTTATTTCAGCAACTTTACTCGCATTTGGCCTGCTTGTGCATACGAATTTTTACAAAGCTGTCTCGCAGAGCATCAACATTTTACAGAAAGCGTAGCGCGTCGAATAAGAACATCTCAAAGAGGACCGCCTCTCGTGTTTCGCCTCACTGCTCAAAAGAGCGCGCTATTCATGTGCAGTCGACAAAAGCCGAAGGCAGATCACACCAATCATGGCCTCACAAGCAGAAGATTCAGTTAGGGGAAACAACTTAAGCGTAAACGAACGGTTAAGGGCAGAATGATGAGTGTCCGCGCTAACGAAATCACGGTCTTGTGACCAACAAAGCGTTTATCCCCCTTCGCATCTGTGAATAAAACACGGGAGATTTCACTATCGATGAGGCGAGTCAACGAGGCATGTCACAAGTGGAAGTAATGTGAAAGAGAGGGAGAGACGGTTGGGCGTGTGCGTGGGAAAGCTTGTTACTAAACTCAGATGAGGAGTGGGGCTGGGAAAGGGTGGGTGGGACTTGTGGTGGTCGTGAACATGGTGAAAATTGTGGAAGAAGGAAGGGGTGGGGGTGGGGGTGGAGGTGGTGGTGGGGGTCGGGGGGGGGGAGGGTTGGGTGGTGGGGGGTGGGGGGTGGTGTTCAGAGAAATAGTGTGACTGGTGGAAGAACGAACGGGCGGAGGAACGCTAGAACGCATTGTTACTTGTCGATTGGTTGCCTTATAAAAAGTTTGGGCAAAGAATGTTACTAACATTGCATTTGTGTTGGGGTGGGGTTAAGGAGAGTGGTGAGAACAGCTATTAGTCGGAGGAACGAAAGGAGGGACAGGGGGAGGGGGTGGTCGGCGGGGTTGAACATATTGACACTGGATTTTTGTTTGTTTGTTTGTTTGCTTAACGCCCAGCCGACCACGAAGGGCCATATCAGGGCGGTGCTGCTTTGACATATAACGTGCGCCACACACAAGACAGAAGTCGCAGCACAGGCTTCATGTCTCACCCAGTCACATTATTCTGACACCGGACCAACCAGTCCTAGCACTAACCCCATAATGCCAGACGCCAGGCGGAGCAGCCACTAGATTGCCAATTTTAAAGTCTTAGGTATGACCCGGCCGGGGTTCGAACCCACGACCTCCCGATCACAGGGCGGACGCCTTACCACTAGGCCAACCGTGCCGGTTTGACACCGGATGATTGGTTGCATGATTACAAGTTTGTGGTAAGGGATGTTACTAAAATAAGGTTGGGGTGAAGTAGGGGCGTGGATGTTGGGGATCTTAAGAGGGTGCTAGTATAAGGGGTGGGTGCAGAAGGTTGAGGGTGGGTCTTGAATAGTTACAACGAAATGCGTAATTGTAAAAGTTACATCTTGACGCTCGTGAATGAAGCGATCGGACTTTGATGGCCTTCCTCTCAGGGCGTTGCAGGCCGCTAGATGGCTGCAAAGCTTGAACCCCCTCCCTTCTCCCCCACCTCCATTTCAGGCTTTCCTCCCTCCCTCCCTTCATCCCGTATGACCAGAGAATGGTTACAACGTAAGGTGTAATTGTAAACAGTAATTTAATAGCAAAGGTGGAAAGATGACAGGAGATGCGTTGCTGTGTGAAGCATTGCCCAACACCGGACGACAGTAGTACTTGGTGGCGTGCTGGACACTGCAAGATGGTGGTGTAAGGAGGTAAGGTCAACAGGATGTACGTCATCGGTCATTGCCAGTAAGACAGGTCAGAGAAACGGATGTGGTCGCAAGGAATTATGTCAAGGGTTATTAAGCAAGGGAAGCCAATGAGACAGATTGACGTCCGCAATAGTACAGCCGGTCAGCATGCAGAAAAGTACTATTAGCACTCAGTAAGGATTTCCCACTAACGGCAGTTGTCAGCGATGTAATAGAACAAGGTTAACGTCCTACTATGGCAGCAGTAAAGAAGCTTGCTATCAACTGCACCGGCACGGAATGATCGAGCGATAGGGGTGGGGCTGAGGCAAGGTGAAGGAGCTAAGAAATTGAGGGGGGGGGGGGGGGGGCGAGTTGGGTATGGAAGAAGGGACCTGTGAGAGATTCAGATTCAGATTCAAAACTTTAATACAAAGGGTTAAGGTTTTAGGCTATGCCTAATCTTCCAACCTGTCCCTTTTAGACATACATGACATTATACATTACAATTATATATTTATATAACATGTTTTAAACA